>NC_051083.1:130260219-130280977 GCF_004664715.2 Peromyscus leucopus
TAAAGACTCTCACCTCCAGCACCACATCTGCCTTCATGCTGCCTTGCTTCCTTCCATGGTAATAATGAACTAAATCTCTGAAAATTTAATCCACTCCAATTAAATGTTTTCCTTTATAAGAGTTGTTGTGGTCATGGTGTCTCTTCACAGAAACAGAAACCCTAAGACAAAGGAATATTTTTCTGTGTTTGGATGAAACATCTGTAACTATCTGTTAGGTACATTTTGTTTATAATGACTTTTAGCTCTTTTACTTCTGTTTATTTTCGGGATGACCTGTCCATTAGTTAGAGTGGGGTAGTAAAGTCTCCCACTATCAGTGTGTGAGGGTCAATATGTGATTTAAGCTGTAGTAGTGTTTCTTTTCCAAAAGTGAATTCCATGCATTTATGGCATAGATATTAAGAAATGAAATGTCATCTTGGTGGATTTTTCCTTTGATGAGTATGTAGTGACCCTCTCCATCTCTTTTTATTAATTTTGTTTTGAAATATATTTTGCTAGATATGAAAATGGCTATACCAGCTTGCTTCTTAGGTCCATTTAATTGGAATATATTTTTCTAACCCTTTCCCCTGAGGTAATGTCTATTGTTGATGTTGAGGTATGTTGTTTTGGGCTTTGGTTTTGGGTTTTTTTTTTATTTTTGTATGCAGCATAAGGATGGATCCTGTTCTGTTAGTCTGTGTCTTTTTGTAGGGAAATTGAGACCATTGATATTGAGAGATATCAATGACCACTGGTTGTTGTTTACTGGTATTTTGTTGTTGGAGTTGGTGTTGGTATTGTTGGTGTGTGTATATGTGCATGTGTGTGTGTTTGTGTGTATGCACTCTTCCCTTCTTTTGGTTTTGCTCATATGAGATTATTTATTTCCTGTGTTTTCATGGGTATAGTTAACTTCCTTAGGTTAGAGTTTTCCTCCTAGCCTGTTCTGTAGGGCTGGATTTGCAGATAAACATTGTCAGGAACAAGGACAGAATCTCTAGTTAGTGGAAAAATACAGACCCACAATAAGACAGGGAACTAGATCATCTTACAGTCAGGTTGCCTAGCAACAGGACATTTAGTCAGAGCCCTTGATACTCTCACCCTGTAAACATCCTATACAAACATCCTGTTAGCTTACCCCACCTTATGCAGATGACAGCTTCTTGCTCCCCCCACCCTGTGGAACTATATAAACCTTTCTGAAAGGAAATAAAGTGGCACCTTGATCAGAATCTAGACTTGGTGTGTTTTCCTTTGTATCTCCTGTCCCTACATTCCCTCCTTAGGGTGGTTGAGAACCCGTTGTAGCCCTGCAGGTGGGGCGACTGGCGCCCAATGTGGATGAAACCACCTCTTAAGGTTCGGAACGTTGTCTCCCAGAGGAAGAACAAAGCCTTGGTGAAGTTGTTGGATCCCCCTGAAATTGCCTGGTTCAGGACGTGATCCCAGAGGACAGTGGAGATGATGCAGGTAAGAAAGTGATGTGCCATGGGACAGGTAACATCATCACAAGATTTATTCATATGCGACCTAAATGAGCCCCTCAAGATACAAGGAACTTGGGTAAAGAAAAAAGAACTTAAAGCCTTTTTTTTTTATTAATGACATTCTTAGGGTCTATAAACATTCCCCTGACATGCAAGAGGTTATTAATATAGAAAAAAATCTTCAAAGAAGCCCTTCACTACTCCTCTACCTGCCCTAAGATCCCCTGAGCACTTTCTCAAGCGCCTTCGGTCTGTTTCTAGGATCACGACCTGTGCTCTATGGAAGAGGGGACGCTCATGACTTTCAAACCTAGGAATCCTCAGAAGTCCGCCCCTGCCCATCTTTATCCCTCTCTTAACAATTTTGCATCTAGCTTCCCTCTAGACCATGTCAAGTAGGCTTTCCTAGAGGGCTGGTCCAAGGTAGAGACTTATCTCAATTGATTGATCACAACCAGTTGCAGATTTCTTTGTTCCTTCTGCACTCCCACTACTTTACTTGAACAGCCATCCTCAAAAACTTGGATGCTAAAGAAACTTCTCAGCAACTCTCCCTATGATACAAATGCAGCACAGACAAAATTCCCTCCCGGCCGAGAGACTGTTCAGGCCAGACAAAAATAAAAGTACCTTCGTTAAACACTTGGCCTTTGAAAAAGCAAACCCTGCCTGCCAGGAACTAGGGCTTGGGGTAGCTACTGGTGCTTTCGGGATTTTCCAAGGCAACCATGAGTCCCCTGGATGGCTAGAGGGGACTGGGGGGGGCGGGGGGGGGGAACATTTTGTCTCTGGATAGACAGGCGCCTGGTGTACAGGATGAGGCTGCCTCTAAGATCCTGTTTCTGCTCCAACAGAGTAAGGCCAGTCTGGAGTGGGTAATGATGGTAGAAGATCTCAAAATGTAAGAGATGTTGGTGATGGTTTGTCTTTTTTTGGAGGGGGGATGGAGCTGGCCTTGGAGGTAGTTCCTGGGACTGGGTTGCTGATGGGGGCAGATGCTTGCTGTTGTGTAGGGTCGGGTCTTAATGGCACTGGGGGGAGGGGACCTTGTGGGGCCATGGATGGGGGAGGGGAGAGCCTTTCCACCTTGGTGCCTGCCTGTTCTTTCATTCATGGGGAGAGAGTCACAGGGGCAGGCAGGGGGAGGGGGACTCTAGGGAGGCCAGCAGCCTTCTGATTCTCATGATGTGAGGTAGGAAAACATTCAGCATTAACACCATTGCTGATTATCACAAAAAGACTAAATCCTTTTAATGGTGCCATAAAAGAGATACACTCTGCTCCTAGATGGTTGCCAGAAGGCCTGGTTAGAGCTGTAAATATACCTGATCTGCCCAGGAGAGATAGCCCCTCTCCTGAGGAAACTTCTGTTTCAAATGCTGTCCCTCCAGCAAGCAATCCAGGCTATTGTCTTCACCCACAGCAACCCCCACCAGCCCTGTTATCACTCTGCTCAGAGTTCCTGTGGGGGGACAGTGGGAACTTTACAGCAAACTGTGTTTGAGACCTTTCACACAGTATACAAGTCTCATAGTCAATCACGTTCTGGGCTGAGCAGGGACACTGCTTGTCACAAATCCAGTCTGACAGCAGGGGTCATGTTTCCAAGGGCAGTGCTGAACTTTCGTCCAAAGTGTCAGAAAGGCTTGATGGACTTGCTGGCCTTGGTGTCACAGGTGGTCATAGCCGTGTTGGGCCAGCTTGACACAGCCTGTGACTGGCAGGTAGCACAGCAAACAGGGTAGCACCAGAGATGCCACTCAGGGCACTTAGGTCCCTTCCACCTAAACTAACCTATTATTCCTCAGATCAATTCCTAGATCTCTATGAAGAGAAGCTGTGCTGAGACAACTGCCTTGATGGGAGCCTTTTATTGCCATCACCTTAACAGTCCTTCTGGGGGTTGGAGCAGCAGAAACAGGCAGAGAAATTGCCTCTCTGTTCCTGTTCAACCAATATTACTCTGAGCTTCACCTGTCCATAGATGAGGATATTGCCAAATTTGAACAGGGAATTTCTGCCCTCAAGTCATCCCTTTCCCCTAGCTGAGATAGTTTTACAGAACAGGAGAGGCCTGGATCTCCTCTTTTTACAACAGGGTGGCCATTGCACTGTGCTCAAAGAGGAATGTTGCTTCTTTACAGGCCACACCGGGGTGGTCAGAGATAGTATAGTAAGTGTTAGAAAAGGACTAGATAAAGAGAAAAAAAAGAAAAGGAAAGCAAGAGCTTGGGTGGTTCTAGAATTAGTTTTCCAAACTCCCCTTGGCTAATGACTGTTAGTTATTTGGCCGCGTTGTGTTCTTACCCTGCAAGGAAATGTCACGAAACATGACAGATTCTGCTTATAAGAGTTTTATTAGAGATAAAGGGGTAGAGAGTGCGCAGGCCTGTGGGAGAGACACGTGCGTGGAGAAGGAGGAGGAGGAACCGGGAACATGGCTCTCATTTTTTAAAGGCTGGGCGTGGCCAGGTCACGTCAGTTTTCCATGCATGTGCGTAGATCACATGGCCATGTTGCGTGCTTATGTTGCCATGAAACGTCACGGATCCTGGTCACATGAGACACTTTGACCCGGAAATGGCTATCCTGACCTGGAACTGGCTAGGTGGAATTGTCCACCTGGCATATGCGACCGTGGGGGTGTGTTGTGAACCCTTCATCCCTGACTCTTTCTTTTTTTATAAAAGAAAAAAATGTGGTTGACTGGGTATGGGGGAACATTTCTCTTAAAGACTGCTTCCAGCTGAATAGTGGGCATTGGTTGGCTCTTGGGGGGATGAGGGGTATCTTGTGAAGTCCTGGGATGACGTTCTGCCATCCTCTCATTCTGCAGCTGTCCATCCGTGCTATGGCTGGGAACCTTCCCTGCTGTGGCTGGGGACCTTCTGTTTGACAAGATACTGTTGACATAGAAAGAGCTTAGAGAGAAAGAATCATTATTATTTTATTCTGGAGTTGGCATTTGCTGAGGTAGATCTGGCCTGCCCAGATAGAGGCATGTGATATTTACCTGAAGTAGATCTGGCCTTAGTACTCTGCTTAATTTCTATCTGAGACAAGCCTTATTAAAGGTAGTTTATTTAAGGCACCTGTTTTCCTTAGGCAAGCCTCACTGGAGGTAGCTTATTTAAGGCACCTGTTTCCCTTATTAAGTTAGCATTTAGGAAACACAGGTGATCAGTTGCTGAGTATTGAACAATGATAGATTGTTGTATTACATTATTCCTTACTGCCTGGATATTTTTGGTGGTCCTTTTTGCCTCCGGCTCTGTGTGGCCCTGGTTGGGAAAGGAAGGGGTAATACCTTATTCCTCTGGAATTGGTGGCAAGGCAGTGGATCCTGATGTCCTCTGGAGCTTGAGAGTGAGAGGCCCTGTTTGTTTCGCTGTATATGAAGAGAGATTTTTCTGGGATGGAGGTGAGATAAAAAGGTTTTAGATGAGACAGGTGGACCCAGTGAGGAAAGCCCTCGAGCTTAGCAGCTATGGGGGTTACAAGAATTACTTTGAAGAGTCCCTGCCACTTAGGGGAAGGTGGTAAGGGTGCTGGCCAGGAGGGAAGAGAAGAACCTGATCCCCAATGTGTATTGGAAGTGGGCAAGGATTATCACACGGCTGAGGTAATGAACAGTCTGCATAGCTCCATAGAATAGACCTTAGGTGACATAAAAGAGGAGTTAATAGGCTATCTGGAACAGTTGGAAGCATGGAAAAAAGACCTGGTGTTAGAACTGGCCTTCCATACATTAGTTCAAACGGAGAGATTAAAAGAGGCTTTTTAGGGAGAGCCTGAGCCTGAGGAGAGCTAGAGGCAATAATCTTACCCAGTCGAGATGAAGTTCCTGTGACATCTCAGTAAGAATAGTTTTTAAAGACCGGTTGGTATGCTCCACCTTTCCTGAGGATTGGGGGCAGTATGGAATATGGAAATTCCATGAGATATTAAGGGCCTTAGTTAGTGTCTGAGAAATCTGGGAAGTGAACTCTGGACTCAGACTGGAGAGAAGCAGGGACTCCAAACCGAGGAATAATTTCTCGGAGAAGGAGGTCTGCAACTGTCTGAGCCTGCTTATTAGAGACAGGATATGCCTCCACCCAGTTTGAAAATGAATCCAATAGAGGAGATATTTAATTTTTCTGATGGTGGGCATATGGGTAAAATCAAGCTGCCAGTCATTCCATGGAAGGGAACCTCTAGCCTGGTGGGTGGGAAAAGGCTGACTCCTGTACTTGGTATTGGGATCTGTTTTTTTGGCAGATCTCATAAGAGGCAGTAATAGTTCTTAAAAACTGTAAATCCTCAGAGGTGGGCTGCAGGTGAGCTTTTACAAATTGAGACAGAGCAAGATTATTAGGATGAAAGAGTTGGTGTAGGTAGGAAAGAATTTGTCTGGTGTCCGGAGTTTCCTGTGAGGGTGTAGGCTGTACTGTATGGATTCCCTGTGGTGGGTGAGGTGAGACTTGGCCCTGGAGGGCCGCTGTCCTGGCTGCCTGGTCAGCCCAGTTGTTTCCCCTGGAGATGATAGAGCTATCGGGCTGATGAGACCGGCAGTGGACAACTCCTATAGCCTTGGGGAGGTGGGAAGCTTCCAGCATGGCCATTATTTGGCCTGAGTTAGATATGGATCCCCCTTTTACTGTGAGAAGTCCACGCTCCCTCCAAATAGCAGTGTGGGACAGGAGGATATGAAAAGCATATTTGGAGTCTGTGTAAACATTTAGAGATTGTCCCTGTGCCAACTGGAAGGCACGGGTAAGAGCTATCAGCTCAGTCTGTTGGTTAGTGGTGTGTGTGGGTAATGCCTGCGCTTCTATCACCTCAGTATCTGACACTATGGCATAGCCCGCCTTACGGGTTCCTTCATATAAGAAGGAGCTGCCATCTGTGTACCAGGTATAAGTAGCCTGAGGCAATGTGCCCTCCTGTATGTGTGAAGGGTGAGGTAACAGCTCTTCTAAGGTTTCAGTGCAGGAGTGAGAAGAATAGTCAGCATTAGGTTGAGGGAGGAGACTTGAATTATTAAGAGGTGGACAATCCAGAAAGTAAGTGTGGCATCCTCTAGTAATGCCACCTGGAGAGAAAGAAATCGGGAAGGAGGTAAAGTTTGTAAGCCTTTATAAGTTAAAAGATGGGACAGATTATGGTGAGAGGAAACATTAATGGATGACCCAAAACTTAGCTTTTTTGATTCCCAAGTAAGGAGCTCTGCAGCTGCTAAGGCACAGATACAAGGTGCCCAGCCCTGACTGGTAAGGTCTAGCTTCTTTGACAGATAGGCTACAGGTGCAAAGGAGGGTCCCAGCTGATGCCCTAGAGTTCCCAGGGCAAATCCTTCTTTCTCTGCTACATAAAGGGAGAAAGGACGGGTTAAGTCTGGGAGATGGAGCGCTGGAGCCTGAAGAAGAGCCTGCTGGAGCCTTTGGAAAGGTTTAGTGACAGGATGAAGAAGGGGCTCATGTGGTGAGCCCTGAGCTGCCTCATATAAGGGGCGAGCAAGGAGAGAGAAAGACGGAACCCAAGACCGTAGAAAGCCAGCTATTCCTAGGAAAGACAGGATCTTCTGTTTAGTGGAAGGGACTGTGAGGGACTGGATTAGACGTTTTCTGTCTACAGTAATAGCCTTGTGAGTTGGAGTAATGAATAGACCTAAATAGGTGACCTGGGGAGTTGACAGCTGAACTTTAGAAGGAGATACCCTGTAACCCCAGCTGGATAAGAAATTTAGGAGAGCAGAAGTGTTAGTCTGGCTAACCTGTAAAGATGGGCTACAGAGTAAAATATCATCTACATACTATATTAGCTTAGAACCAGGGAGAGACAGAGAAAGCAGGTCAGAGGCCAGGGCCTGACCAAATAGGTGTGGACTGTCTCTGAATCCCTGTGGCAGAACAGTCCAGGTCAGCTGTGTGGACCAGTGAGTGTCAGGGTCAGTCCAGGTGAAAGCAAAGATATTTCGAGACTGAGGACTGAGAGGAATAGAAAAGAAGGCGTCTTTGAGATCTAGGACTGAGAAGTGAGAGGTTCCTGAAGGGATAGTGGATAGGAGAGTGTAAGGGTTAGGCACTACAGGATGGAGGGGGACCACTGCAGAGTTAATGAGCTGGAGGTCTTGAAGTAGGTGGTAGGTTCCATTAGACTTTTTAACTGCAAGTATGGGGGTGTTAAAAGGTGAAGAGGTTAGGCAGAGCAGCTTTTTCCTGAGGTCAGAAATGATGGGCTTAAGTCCTCTCAGGCTCTGGAGTGAGAGAGGGTACTGAGCTTGGGTGATATACCTGGCAGGATCTTGTAGCTGGATAATAACAGGCTGATGGTGTCTAGCAATAGAAGGATTTTGGGTATCCCAGACTTTTGGGTCTACCTGAGAAGCTGGTAAGGGAAAAGAATTGTTAGAGTCAGAAGAGTTAGTGGCTAGGAGGAGGAGTAGAGGGGCTGCTGGAGCGTCTGGGATGAGGCGAATGTGTGGAGCGAAGGAAATGGATGCTCCTACCTTAGCTAGAAGAATCCCTCCCCATTAAAGGTACAGGACAGCTTGGCACCACTAAGAATGTGTGTGTGAAAGGGATGCCTCTGAAAATACAATTAAGTGGCGGTGTCTGCTGAGGTAGATAAGGCTGTCCCCCAACCCTGACAATAGGGAGACGAGCAGGAGAGGTGGGCCCCCAAAACTCTTTCAGGACAGAGTAGGTAGCTCCGGTGTCCAAAAGGAATGAGATGGGGTGCCCATTTATTTTAATTGTTACCCTTGGTTCCCTGTGTGAGATGGGAGTGGCCGGGGCGGAAACCGGGCAGTGTCAGTCCTTGCTGTAAGCCAAGCCTACAAAGTCAGCTGGAGGGTCGTGGTCATCTCTGTCTGGCGTTCCTATGTCGCTTGGGACATTAGGACAGTCAGCTGACCAGTGACCCTTTTGGTAGCATTTTGGACAAGGCTTTACTGGTACCCTTCATGAGCCAGTGGTGCACACCTGTGCCCAGTGGCCTTCTCTCCTGCACTTGAAATAGGGACCAGACGGCTTTTGGGGAGCCGGTCGGACGGTGTTTGCCAGCATCTGGCAGCTCCTTTTATGGGCTTTTTCATCTCTCCAATGGTACACCTTAAATGCTATCACCAGCATATCTGCCCGTGGAGTCAGAGGGCCGTTCTCCAAATGTTTAAGTTTATCTCTAATATTGGGGAAGCTCTGAGAGACAAAGTGGGTCACTAGCAGCTGCCTGCCCTCAGGGCTCTTCAGGTCTAAGCTGGTGAACTGAAGTAGAGCCTTGGTGAGCCATTCTAATAAGTGAGATGGATTTTTGTCCTTATCCTGAATTACCATTTTTAGTTTTTCTTAGTTTACTGGTTTTAGGGCAGCCTTATGGAGACCTGTCAGGAGACAGGTAATAAACCTATCTCTGACTAGACAGCCACCCTGGGTGTTATAGTCCCAGTGTAGTTCTCAGTCAGGAACTGCCTCAGCTCCTGGAGGGTGTGAAAGGTTAGTTTGATGAATTTCATCTGCATGAGTCCTAGCCTGCTCCCATACCCACCTGCACTCCTCAGAAAGTAAATTATTAGAAAATATCATGAATATATCATGAAAGGTAAAACTATAAGATTGAGTTATATATTGAAACTGTTTAATAAAGGAAGCAGAATTAGATGTATAAGAACCCAGCTTACTTTCTATCTGAGAAAGTTCTGCTAGAGAGAATGGAACATGAACTTTAACCAGTCCATCCATACCCGCCACCTCTCGCAAAGGGAGAACAGTGGAAGGGTCTGGATGGCTGGAATAAGCCGATTTAGCAGCTCGAGAGCAGGTGGTAGGGGGAGTGAAGTTTGGAGCCAGGGCAGGGCCTTTGGAGGCAGCTGCTGAGGAAGAAACAGGTTTAGATGAGGAAGAGTCCAGAGGGCCTTTGGAAGCAGCCACTGCCAAGGAAGAAACAGGTTTAGAAGAGGAAGAGTCCAGAGGGGGAGTGGAAGGAATGGTTGTTCTAGGAGTTGGAGCTGGAGGTCGAATAGGTGGAGGTTCATTAGCAGAGTCTAAAGTTAGAGATTCTGGAGTCAGAGAATCCTCAGGTTTAGGCATAGCTAACAGCATATCAGCAGGAGAAAAAGAATCTAAAAGAGACGGTTTAGCACTGAGAAAGAAAAACGCTATCACATATGGCAACTCTTTCCATTTGCCTGAGCGCTGACAGTAATTGGATAGCTCCCGTAAAATATCGGGATCCAAGGAGCCGCTCAGTGGCCATTTTTTTGTTATTTTCTAAAGCATACTTTGGCCACTTTTTTGAACATAGACGAGTTAGCTTAGATATCTTCATGTAAGGCATTAAACTGAGAGGTTTTAAAGCTTCAACAAGACAGCCTAATGGAGAGGAAGGATTAACAGGGTTGGAAGCCTTGTTTCCCATGTCTGCAGTGGAGAGGCAGAAAAATAAAAAAAAATAAAAAATAAGAAAAAATAAACATGATCCGGAGCCAAGGCCCCAGGCATCCCCAAGGCCAAGGATGGATGCCGGGCACAGGCTGCTCCTTGACTCGTCAGCCACAGAAGCAGGGTCCCCCTCTACGGTTAGGAAAAGGATTCCCCCGGAATCCAGACAGCATCTGCTGCTTCGTCAAGCTGGGGACATGTTGGCCTCATGTGGCTCCCAGGACCCACCAACGGTGGTGGTCCCAACGCGAGAAATATCTCAGGTTGCAAACGTGGTAAACAGCTAGAAAGTTAGGCCTGTGATAGGGGCCGACCATAGCCAATGAAGACCGTGGCCGGGGGTTTCCCCTGTCTCAAGAATACTTGTGAAGTGCCAGATGATCAACGGTCATTCTCATAGATTCAGGAAACCATTTACGCTGGCCGAAAAATGGGGGGACTCACCAATTGAAGAAAGCGGTGTTGGATGCAATTTGGATGTGGTTCAGGCGAATGGAGAGCGGTCTGTCACGTATGGAGCAGATTCCCCAGTTCATGGGTTTCCAGGTGCAGGGTGCCTGGAAGCTCCCACTCGGTTTTGGCACCAAAATGTTAGTTATTTGGCTGTGTTGTGTTCTTACCCTGCAAGGAAATGTCATAAAACACGACAGAATCCACTTATAAGAGTTTTATTAGCGATAAAGGGATAGAGAATGCGCAGGCCTGTGGGAGAGACATGTGCATGGAGAAGAAGAAGAAGGAACCGGGAACATGGCTCTCATTTTTTAAAAGGCTGGGCGTGGCCATGTCACGTCACTACTCCACACATGTGCGTAATCACATGGCCACGTTGCACACTTACATCACCATGAAACGTCACGGATCCTGGTCACACGAGACGCCTTGACCCGGAAATGGCTATCCTGACCTGGAACTGGCTAGGCAGAAGTGTCCGCATGGCATATGCGACTGTGGGGGCATGTTGTGAACCCTTCAAGGACCCTTCCTTCCTCCCTCCTAGGACCTGTTTGTAGGCCTGCTCCTGGTCCTTGCCTTTGGGCAATTTCCTGGCTCACTTGGTTCATCTGAAGCCAAATAACAGACCTGCTGCCAGGCAGATCCAGGTTCATTACCACTGCTTTGATATGCAGGACTCCAGGGCTGCACCTGTGTGTGGGAAAAAGGCTCACTCATGGCATGATTGGAGTGCAGCTGGGACTGCACAGGCTGGGGACCATGGTACCCCAAAATCCCGACAGCCTGGATTGTATAACCTGTTGCATAGCAGTTGTGCAGTAACAGCCTTGCGCTTACCCATTTCTGCTCCCTGCACAGTCCATTGATTCCCACACTATGGGGACACCCATGGTGCTTGAGTCTGGAGAGACATACCCTCTCAGACCTTTTTTCACAACTTTTAGAGGGACAGGGCCTCTGTAATCCTCCATGAAAAGCCTCTTTCAGAGCCCTCCTTTTAGACCATTTGAACCTGGTTTATGTTGGCCCTTAGATTTATTACTAAGAAGGGGGAGATGTCAGGGACAAAGACAGAATCTCTAGTTAGTGGAAAAATACAGACCCACAATAAGACAGGGAACTAGATCATCTTACAGTCAGGTTGCCTAGCAACAGGTCATTGAGTCAGAGCCCTTGACACTCTCACCCTGTAAACATACTATACAAACATCCTGTGAACTTGCCCCACCTTATGCAGATGACAGCTTCTTGCTCCCCCCACCCTGTGGAACTATATAAACCTTTCTGAAAGGAAATAAGGTGGCACCTTGATCAGAATCTAGACTTGGTGTGTTTTCCTTTGAATCTCCTGTCCCTACATTCCCCCCTTAGGGTGGTTGAGAACCCATTGTAGCCCTGCAGGCAGGGCAAAACATTGTTTAATTTTTATTTATTTTTCTTTACTAAGAAATTACTACTAAGTCTGCATACCATCCACAGATCCCACCTCTTCCCTCCTCCCAACCCCCAGCCCTCTCCCAAGCCACCCCACATCCCCACATCCTCCAAATCAAGGTCTCCCATGGGGAGTCAGCAGAGCCCAGCACATTGAGCCTAAACAGGTCCAAGCCTCCTCCCACTGCACCAAGGCTGCACAAGGCATCACACCACAGGCACCAGATTCCCAAAAGCCTGCCCATGTACCAGGGACAGATACCGATTCTCCTGCCTGGGTGCCCCCCCAAACAGTTCAAGCCAAACAACCGTCTTCTTTATCCAGAGGGCCTAGTCCAGTCCCATGGGGGCTACACAGCCACTAGTCTACAGGTCATGGGCTTCCACCAGTGTAGCTGATCATCTCTGCACATCTTCCCATCATGATCTCGATGTCCCCCACCTGCAGAATCCCTCCTCTCTCTCATCAATTGGATTTCCAGAGCTCAGCCTGGTGCCTGGCCATGGATCTCTGCATCTGCCTCCATCAGTCATTGGACAAAGGCTCCATGATGACAGTTAGGTTATTCACTAGTCCAGTCACCAGAGTAGATCAGTCCAGGCACCCTCTAGACCACTGCCAACAGACAAAGTAGAGTCATCCCTGTGGATTCCTGGGAGCCTCACCAGCACTCTGCCTTTTTCTATTACCATGATGTCCTCATCTATCCTGGTATCTTCCTCCCTGCCCCCCCCCCGCTCCATCCCTGTTCCAGTTTGACCTTCCCATTTCCCTATGTTCTCATGCCCCACACCTCGCCCTCCACCAGCTCTCCACACCCAGTCTGCTCATGTGGATCTCGTCCATTTCTTCACTGGGTCATCCATGTGTCCCTCCTAGAGTTTTTCCCTGTTAGCTAGCCTCTGTGGAGTTGTGCATTGTAGTCTGGCCATCCCTTCCCTCACATCTAGTATCTACTTATGAGTGAGTACATACTATGTTTTTCCTTCTGAGTCTGGGTTACCTCACTTAGGATCATATTTTCTAGTTCCATCCATTTGCCTGCAAATTTCATGGTATCGTTGTTTTTTTTTTTTTTTTTTTACTGCTGAGTAGTACTCCACTGTGTATATGTGCCACATTTTATTTATCCATTCTTCAGTTGAGGAGCATCTAGGTAAACATTGTTTAAATTTAAGATTACCATGGAATATGTTATTTTCTCCATGTACAGTAATTGAGAGTTTTGCTGGGTATAATAATCTGGGCTGGCATCTGTGGCCTCTCAGAGTCTACAGCACATCTGTCCAGTACCTTCTGGCTTTTAGTCTCCATTGAGAAGTTAGGTGTAATTCTAATAGGTCTACTGCTATGTATTACTTGGTGTTTTTCCTTGCAGCTTTTAATATTCTTTCTTTATTCTGTGTGCTTAGTCTTTTAATTATTATATGGTGAGGGGACTTTCTTTTCTGGTCCAATGTATTTGTATTCTGTATGCTTCTAGTACTTTTATAGGTATCTCTTTTAAGTTAGGAAAATTTTCTTCTATGATTTTGTTGAAAATATGTTCTAGGCCTTTGAGCTAGGATTCTTCTTCTTCAATTCCTGTTCTTAGGTTTGGTCTTTCACAGTGTCCCAGATTTCCTGAATGTTTTGTGTCAGTAATTTTTAAATTTAACATTTTCTTGTGCTTCAGCTACATTGGAATATTCAGGGCCTGATATGTATGATAGCTGGGCTCATGTGGACACATATTGTCATGGCTATTACTGTGTTTTTCCACTAGCTTTTAGACTTCTGGCTTTGGGATTATTATATGTCTAGGGCTGATTTCTAGGAAGTCAGGAGGAGGTCGTCTGAGGAATCCACAGGAGGTCTGGACAGGGGGCATGGGTGTCTGCAGCTGTGATGAGCCTGAGGGATTGGGTCTCCTAGGGGATCACAGAGAGCAGAGAAGGTCTTCCATTAGGCTACCTGCTCTTCTGGCAGGTGTTGTCTCTTGTTGGCTGGGACTTTGCAAGGAGTTAGAGGAGGCAGGCCTGGGGGGAATGCTCTGTGGAATCCACAGGAGTTATAAGAGAAGGAAGGGAGGCTGCAGCAAGTGTTCTGTTGCTGCACTAAGGAGGCACCTGATGGTTTGGATCTGCCAAGGGAACAGAGAGAGCAGACAAGGTCTTGGTGGGCTAAAATCTAAATTTCTACAAGCTCCCTAGTCAATTCTTATTTGCACATTTATTTGCCTCATTAGGTAAGTATATGCCTGAAATATAGTCCCTCAGTTTCCCTCAAAGAGGCACTTTCAGTGAATAAGCTGTGGTTTGATGCAAATAAAGAGAACATTCAATAATGGAGTTCTATGTATTTCACAAAATATATAATTTTTAAATGACCTATATGTCACTTAATGTCAGTTATGCAAGATACCATACAATAAAGGTGTTATAGTGTTATGCCTTTAATGGAAATACAGAAGTCAGATTCAGCATCTTTCCTATTAGGTACCAGAAAGCTAAGAGCTGAACTACTCAGTAACAAAGTCATTACATATTCCCAGTTCTGTTTGTTATCTTGTGCCTTCTGAACAATCTGTCATTTGGTTTATATACTTATTTTATTGTTCCATTTCAAGTCTTTTAATATTGTAAACAGCTTTGTATGTACAAGGGATGTAATTCATAAGTTAATTAATGAGCTCCATTTTGTCTTTTGTTTTTTCAAGATGAATAACAGAAATGATTGTACTGAGCAACAATTCTATTCTGCATATGAAGGTCTCAGAGGATTATGCCAGCATTAACTCTTTTATCATTATTTATTCAGACTGTATTCTCACTAAAAAACATTCAGACAGCAGAAAAAACACATAAAGTTAAAAAATATAAGTCCCCTTATACTACAATGCTTTTCCACAACATAAATAAACCACTTTAAGCCAATTTCTCTATGGTCTCAGAGATCTTATTTTCTGAACATATAATAGCAAATATATGTTTTGAAAATAGGATTGTACTTTACTTATTGTTCTACAACTGACTTTCTTATATTTCAACATAAATATCTTTCTGTCAATATTTATGAATCTATGTCATTTACAATAGCTACAAATGGTCCCATTACATGGAAGTCATAACATGATTTTTCTACTGAATATAAGCTCTTTCGGTGACAACTACAGCACACTTGCTGTAAAGAAAGGGTTATTTGACTAGAGGTGGTAGTACACTTATCTGTGGATATGAAAATAAGATTTAGAATGTAATAAGAAACTTTATTGGGCTAGAAAAGTGGCAGTAGTAAATTCTTTTCTAATTTTGCTGACCTCATTAGCCATGGGAAGCCAGTTTTCCAAAGGCATATTTCCTTCCTATTGAGTGGCCCTTAACTCCAATTATACAACTATTGGTTGCCGTTGACATATGAGAACTACTTACTCCATCTTTATGCATTGTTCTGGTTCATAGGTGTTGTAGCCCTTCCTTGGCATCTTGCATAGTATTTTCTGAAGCCATGGAAGTTAGACTGCAGGAAAGAGGCTTTCAGGTCAACTTCAGCTCAAATCATCTGAATCTTATATGTGGTGATATATTGTGTACCATAATAAAATTTGCCCGAAGATCAGAGAACAGAACAAGGCACTAGATTAAACATAGATGCCAGGGAATGGTGGCAAACACCTTTAATCCTAGCACTCAGGAGGCAGAGATCCATCTGGATCCCTGTGAGTTCAGAGCCACCCTGGAATGAGATTGACTCAGTCTAGGAGAGAAACAGAGCCAGGCAGTGGTGGCACACACCTTTAATCCCAGCATTAGGAAGTGATGACAGGAAGTGATGGCTGGGCAGGGAAAGGTATATAAGGCATAACGAGACAATAACTGAGGCTTTTTCATTCTGAAGAGTCCTAAAGGTAAGACATAGCAATGACTTGTTCCTTTGTCTCTCTGATCTTTCAGGCAAATTTTATTAAGGTACACACTATATCACCACACTTGTATCCTAAGTATACAATGTCTTCAGCAATAGGGGCCTGCCTTCAACTCCTAAGAGGCAGCCAAGACATACAATGGTAATCTATATTTTTTGGGGAGTCACTTGGAGTATGCTAACCAACCATTAAAAAGAAGGTTTCTACTGTCTGGTACTAAAGCCTCCCTTTACAGTAAATGGAGACCATCACAGAAAAGTGCAACTAGACACAGTGCAAAGATCAACATATTCTAGGCCTAGTGGGTAAATCTACAACATGGCTCCTGCATTGCTCAATTAGTTGTACTCATTCCTATATTTTCAAGCACTGCCTGTCACAAAAGATACATTTAACCACATTTATTGTTAAATCATCAATAAATGATTTGACAGAATAAAAAAGAAAGAAAGAGAGAAAGAAAGAAAGAAAGAAAGAAAGAAAGAAAGAAAGAAAGAAAGAAAAGAAAAGAAGGAAAAAGCCTTTCAGCTTAGGGGATAGGGGAGGGACTGGAGGGAGGAAGGAAAGTGATGTAATTCTATTTCATTTGATTCTCAGATAACAAGATCAAGATGCTTAGATCTTTCTATACAAACAAGTCAATAGGCAAATTGATAACAGCTACCTGCTGAGTTGTTCCCAGTTCTATAGAAAACAAAGGTATCTTTCTGTTTAGTGAATTCGTAATGGTATATAGAGGCTAGAGAGATGGCTCAGCAGTTAAAAACACTTGCTGTTCTTGCAGAGGACACAGATTTGGTTCCCAACATCCATATGAAGGCTCACAACCTTCTGTAACTCCAATTATAGGAGATCTGAAGTTCCCTTTTGGTTTCCGTGGGCACCAGGTATACAAATGGTGCACAGACATACAGTTCTATTCTGAGCATGAAGGCATTGGTTTGTTTTGGCTATGAACTCAGCCTGAACTTAGTCTACTGGTTTAAATGCTAATCTCCTTCTGGGAGATCCTGACAGACACACCCATAATCACATTTCAGCAGCTATCCAAGCATCCCTGTGCCCCCGCAACACATAAAATTAACCATAATAGCTCATTTTCATTTATTCACACAAAACATTTATATGAGCTGACGCATTCTTTGAGGACTCCTGCCACTGCCAGAGAATGGAGTACTTCTTTTTCTTCCTTATTTTCCATTTCACAACATGCTGTATTTTTTTAAAAAAATTATTCTTTTGACAAATATTTACAAAGAGAAACTTTTATATGACTCATGTATCTAATGAACTAAACAATAAATTGCTTCCTTTGGAGAGTAAAAAATTAAACACAAACAGACTACTGATTCTGTTTGGTGTAGAATCGCTTTTGGCAACCATGAATATCCAGCTAAGTTCCTTTTCTTCTCTCTCTCTCTCTCTCTCTCTCTCTCTCTCTCTCTCTCTCTCTCTCTCTCTCTGTGTGTGTGTGTGTGTGTGTGTGTGTGTGTTTGGAGGAAGATTAAAAGAGAGATTGTAGAACTGTAATTTCATACCCATTTGTTATCATTTTGATACACTTAACAACTCCTTGTTGCCAGGATGTTTCACTCATCTCAACTACTTTCAAGAATGGACTACAGGAAAAAGTACAAGGAACTCCAAATTGCCACTTCCTTGAGTCCCCAAATGTACCAGTTAGCATCATGACAGACACCTTAAGGTGTGGTAGAAGCTGTGGATTTTTTTTCAGTAGAAAAGTGCTCAGAAGTACATTTTTAGATGTACTTCAGGATACACCAAATTGATCAAAATACTTACTTCAGTAAAAGCAATTCATAGACTCATATGACTAAATTGCAGTTGTGTGGTCATATGGTTGCATAACTGTTCACAGAAATGTGTTCAGAGAGTAAAATCAATCTTTGTTTGATTTAAATTTCCTTTTCAACTCAGAAAATAAGGTCACTTTATTTAAAAAAAAAAAAAGCCCACAAGAAACATATTTCAAAGAATGTGCCTCTACTGCCATCTTGTGGATTTCAGGTAAAAAAAAAATTAGCACTCAAAGGCCACAAAGGACTTTCTTTTTTTAGTGTAAGCTCAGTAAGGATTCTTGGAAACCTGTTTCCAGAAATATTTTACTCAGTCATATTAGCATGCCCTCATCTTTAGATGAGTCAGCTATTACTTAGAAAGTTACAACACAGCATCTTCCTACTATATTTTTCCTTCAACATTTAATAGATAGTATTCTTCCATTTAATTTTGCGCAGCACTATGGATTCATGATTTATTTTCTTAAACTAATGTACTATAATTTTTGATGTTCAAATTACTCCTGTCTATTATGAATTGTTATATCATGCTTTGATCAATTTCTTACTTTCTGGTATAGCAAAATATGCAAGTTTATCTTATGTTTGTTTTTTCTCTGAAATCAGTTATTTCTTCTAATAATTCTGAGTTATGTGTTATATCTGGATGTAGCCAGAAGTTTCTCTAGTCCTATCCAGCCCCACAGTCCTGCAGTCACTTATAAAATAATCATTCAGAAGTTAATATTAATTACAAAATATACAGCCTATGACTGAGGCTTCTTGCTAGCTAGCTCGTATAACTTAACTCAACCCATTACTATTATCTATGTATTATCTATCACCATGTGTTCTGTGGCTTTACCTGTGCCTCATTACATGTTGCTCCTTGGACAGCTGGTTGGTGTCTCCTCCCACTCTCCTTTCTCCTCTGTCTCTCTTGGATTTTCCCACCTGGCTCCATTCTGCCCTGCCATAGGCCAATGCAGATTTATTTATTAGCCAATGAGAGCAACACATATTCACAGCATACAGAAAGACATCCCACAGCATCCGGGTGTTAGGTTTATCGACTGCTACTGTGGCTTAAGTCTTTCTATATCTTTTTAATAAATGGACAGAAGTAAAGGGAAGACACACATACAATTTCACCCTAAATTGACAAGTAGCTTGGTTCAGAGGAATACTCTAGCATGAAAAACTAGAGATTGGAAGTTTGCATAACTGTCTTTTGTGGCATAATCAGAGTACTACTAAGGTACCTAACACTTGAGTTCTGGAAAGGCAAATCTTATTTTGTGACATTTCTTTTCTTTTAGGATTTCAGGATGTCATTGTTTTTTTACTGCTGAGTAGTACTCCATCGTGTATATGTGCCACATTTTCTTTATCCATTCTTCATTTGAGGGACATCTAGGTTGTTTTCAGGTTCTAGATATTACCAATAATGCTGATATGAACATAGTTGAGCATGTGTCCTTGTGGTAAAATTGAGCATTCCTTGGGTATATGCCCAAGAGTGGTATAACTGGGTATTGAAGAAGACTTATTTGTGGTGGTATTGTGTTCCCCAAAATATTGTGTACTCTAATAAATTTATCTGGGGTCAGAGAACAGACAGCCACTAGATACAAAGGCTAGAAAATGTTGGCACTCACACCTTTAATCCTAGCATTCCAGAGATAGAAATCCCTCTGGATCTCTGTGAGTTCAAGGCCACATTGGAAAAAGGCAAGCATGGTGACTCACGCCTTTAATCCCAGAAAGCCAGCCTTTAATCCTAGGGAGTGGTGGTAAAAAGCAGAAAGATATATAAGGCATGAGGACCAGAAACTAAAAGCTTTTGACTGGTTAAGGTTTTGGCTGGTTAAGCATTCAGGCTTTTGAGCAGTAATTCAGCTGAGACCCATTCCGGATGAGGACTCAGAGGCCTCCAATCTGAGGAGACAAGACCAGCTGAGGATCCGGCGAGGTGAGATAGCTGTGGCTTGTTCTGTCTCTCTGATCTACCAGCATGGACCCCAATAACTGACCTCGGGTTTGATTTTATTAATAAGAACTTTTAAGATTCCTGCTACACGTATTCTCAATTTTCTGAGAAACTGCCATTGATTTCCAGAGTGGCGGTACAAGTTTGCATTCCCACAAACAGAGGAGGAGTGTTCCCCTTGCTCCACATCCTCTTCAACATAAGCTGTTTTCAATCTTAGCCATTCTGACAGGCGTAAGATGGTATCTCAGAGCTGTTTTGATTTGCAATTCCCTGATGACTAAGGATGTTGAGCAATTCCTTAAATGTCTTTCAGTCACTTGAGATTCTTCTGTTGAGAATTGTCTGTTAAGCTCTGTAGCTCATTTTTTTTAATTGGATTGTTCAGTAATTCTGAAGTCTAGCTTTTTGAGTTCTTTATATATTTTGGAGATCAGCCCTTGGTCAGTTGTGGGGTTGGTGAAGATATTTTCACATTCTGTAGGGTGTCATTTTGTTTTATTAACCATGTCCTTTACTCTACAAAAGCTTCTAAGTTTCAGGAGGTCCCATTTATTAAATATTGCTCTCAGCATCTGTGCTACTGGTGTTATAATCAGGAAGTGGTCTCCTATGCTGATACATTCAAGACTACTTCCTACTTTCTGACCTGTCCAGCAGGCCAGGTTATTCGAGGGTCTCGAGGAGGGACCACCTGAGAATCAATGGGGGGCGAGAGGGAAAGGAGACCAAGTGCGTGAAGAAAGACAGAGTCAGTCTGAGTTGCGTCAAGGTCTCGTTTATTGACTGGGTGTTAGAGCTTATAAACAGGGCTTCAGGTAGGGAGGGGGAGCAGGAGGAGTGAGGAGAGGACAAAGAAAATTCCTAAGGGAGGGTCAGCAGGAGGTCGCTTTGGTCCTAGGCCCCTGAAGCTAGCTGATTTAATACAGGCTCCAAGAAGTTTATTTAATCCTACATTCCTAGGTTAGACTAAAAGCCTCCTATTTACATGAGGCTTGATAAATCATGGAAGGTTACACAGGTTCAAGACACAGCTGTCCAGAGTCGGTCCCCAACAGTTCCCCCTCTTTTCTCAAAAATGGACCAAGTCCATGTGATCGGGGTTGCAGAGGTCCGAGAGAGCCTCTGTCTTAGGCTATACAGGGGGACTCCCACGCATGGCAGGTGCCATGTTGAGCCGGTCTCAATGACCTCTGTACGCTGTTGTCTCCTGCGTGGGCCCTGTACTATTCCCGTCATTGAGTACTCTCTAGCAAGACCGTGGGGACGTTAGGGC
>NC_051083.1:130281477-130553059 GCF_004664715.2 Peromyscus leucopus
AAGACAAACACCTTGGTCATCTTATTAGACATAGAAAAGGCCTTTGTCAAGAATCCAGTATCCCTTCACAATAAATATTTAAGAAGAATAGGAAAAAAGAGACTTAGTTCAACATAATAAAGGCAATTTACAGCAATTCCATAGTCTTCATCATCCTAAATGGAGTGAGATTCAAAACATTTTCACTAAATTCAGAAGCAAATCAAAATTATAATCATTTCCATTAGTGTTGTGTTGATCAATGATGGATCGCATGTTTAATTTCTAGCATTATTAATAACATTTGGTATTTGTAATATGAAAAAAAAATCACATTATTTTTATTATTTCTTGGTTTCATATATAGATTTATGCAATATCATGGAGGAAATGACTTGAAAAATCACTGGTGACGATTTAAAAGATTATCTCTCACTCTGTGTAAACAAAAGGGCATTTATCTGACTCTTCGATATAATTATTTTGCAATATATAATCATCACTTAAATGTTATAAGTATATAATTTCTACTTTATGCATTTTGAAATGCATAGGTGAGATTCTGCTGGTCAAATGAAGCAGAAAAATATGCATTATGTCACTGGGTTTATCTCAAATGGGGCACTTAGAATAGATGATTTCTCATTTACTCTTGGATTAGTGAGACTAAATAAGCTTGATAACTTAGAGATAAGTAGATGCATGCTCATTTTCCCTGATCTCTCTGTTCCCATAAATAAGAGGGATTTGATACAGAAATAACTGGAAGTTGTGCTGACATGTCATTTTGCAGGGTATATCTTATTGGTGTGGGCTGATGTTAGAAGGAAGGAATAGCACAGAAGTGTGAAGGTGACTCATAATGTCATGTTCATATTATTTTCTATAAATAAGAAAGATAACATGCATCATTATGAAATATAGCTGAAACCGTTTTTTTTTTTTACCCCAGTGCCAAGTTATATTATTTCGCACTTCCACTATTGTTATGATATGAACTTTGAAAGCTCCAGTGGAAAGTCAAAATGATTTTAAAGATATGCATCTTTTATACAAGATGTTCAATTTTTCTCCCTTTAATAGTTGATTCTAAAATACAAAATGTAGCCTGATACATATCTAACCCGTAAAGTATGAATTCCACTTTGAGAATGACTTACACAGTATTCCATATTTAGGAAAGAAAAGGAATGCTAGTATTGCATACCATTTTGTATTATAATGAATTCAGTGAATTCATCATTGTCATAAACATAAAATTCAAGCAACGAAATAGAATGAATGAAAACCTTGTGGCTTCATAACCCCTCCCCTCATTTTCTGAAATTGTAGTGTCATTCCTGCTTGACAAACTGACATTAAAGCAAGATTTTCTTCAACAAGGAATCTTGTTTAGTGTTACAGTAAATAATGAGTGTGCATATCTTAAGCAAAGGCAGGCAGGAGGATGGCATTTCTAATATATTCACTTTTACTCGTGAGAACTGTTTCTTTTTGGTTTGTTTGTTTTGTTTGTTTTCTCTATTCTTTGTGTTGGCTCTTATCACTGCTGCTACTTTCAATTGACCAATATTTCTGTTTCATACAGCAAGTCAGGGAAAAATTCTAGGGTATGGAAAACAAAGCACAGCTGCTTAAACATTTTATTGACTTTTCCATTTCACTTGGAAAAGCACAACTTTATTTTCACTATAACCTATATAGAAAACTCCATATTCTTGCCTTAAGTCTGCTTTTTTCTTTTTTTCCCAGTGTTTGTTTTCTCCAGTTTGCATATCTAATCCTAGTTTGAGTCTGATTTACAAGAATTCCTCCCTGTTATTTGCCTATTTAAAATTTATTTTGAATATCAGACTGTTGATAATTTTTTTTTTCGTTTTTCGAGACAGGGTTTCTCTGTGTAGCTTTGTGCATTTCCTGGAAGTCGCCATGTAGATTAGGCTGGCCTCGATCTCACAGAGATCCACCTGCCTCTTGCCTTCCAAGTGCTGGGATTAAAGGCGTGTGCCACCACCCACCTGGCATAGACTGTTGCTGATTTGCTTATAGAAGGCTGGATGTCCTTTTAAATAGTTCCAGAATATTTTGAAACATTGATTATATTTTGTTTTCATTTCATACGAAGCATTTTTATTGACAATTGCAATAAAATTATTCAATATATATTCCAGTAAACTTCCTTTGTATTTCTGTCTTTCTGTTTTTTTATTCATGACACACACAGACAATTAAAATATTCCTTAACTCCACATGTGTTTAAAACTGTAAAAAAAAAAAAAAGCAAGGATTTATTTTCTTTTCTAATTTCCTTTAGTTCTAATATAACTAGCATTGCTTTTTAAGGAATGATACTCCCTTTCTCCCATTGGCAATATGAAGGAAACAATAGCAAATGATTCTCATCTACCATTGTAATTGAAGAAAATGATAACACTAAGGTTTCACCTACCATTTAGGGTTTTTTGTCACATGTTTTGTCTTGAACAGGAAATCCTTTAGCATTTCAATAAAGAACTTGGAAAAATATAAGATTAAATATACATGAGTTTCATGCAGAACCAATAGGTTTTAGTAATCCTGCTTTGAGTCATATAAACAACAGTCCATTTTGTTTATAAGGTTTTGTATTATTTGTGTGGAATAAATTCACGCATATTTATATATTCTTGATAAAAATCTGTATTTTTAATGAATATTAAGACAATAAATATGAGCAAACACTATTTTGTTTGTAAATACTGATTGAAACTTTGCTCACTGAAATGAAGAGTTGCTAGACTCAAATATTTTCAACTCATGTTTGCTTTTAGTTTTCCTATATAAAAATTATCATTTTTATATCTTTTGGTCTTCTTAAGTTCACATGGAGTCAAAGATCATCTATATTAAATACTCATCTTTGGGTTTTAAAAAAACAACTTATATTTAGTTAAAGCTAACAATGGCTTTTGCCATCCAATTCATAATATCAGATCTTTGGAAGTTTAGTCTGTCTATAGTAAAACATCCAGCATTGATGTGAATGATAATTTAAATTAAATTTGATCATTTAATATTAAAAATGGAATTATTTTAAAGGGAAAATGTATTTAATGTATCAAAATGGAATGGTGAAAATGATTCCACTTAAATTAAGAAATATATATACATAACAAATTAATTGTAATTCAAGAAAGAATCATATTGATCAATCAAATAAAACTGGAATCAATTTCATGTTATGTAGTAACTAATCTAGAAAAAAGATATGAGACTAACACTGATGATGAAACTAAGTTTTCTAATGTTGTTTGTTTTGCCTCTGTTTTCTTAGGACTGTTTTGTTTCATCTAAAAGCACTGTTTTGTTTTGGTTACATGAGCATATAAAATTCCCTTGTGCTTTAACTGTTGTACTAAACTTTGTGTAATAATGAAATTATTATTATCTTTTAATTGTGTGTGTGTGTGTGTGTGTGTGTGTGTGTGTGTGTGGTGTGTTTGTGTATGGGGTGTACAAATGTGTTACAGGTTTCTGCAGAGACAAAAAGAGTATATTTGATCTTTCTGGAGTTGGAGTCACAGGCTGATATAGCTGCCTGGGGAACTGAAACTCAATTTCCAACAGAAAAGCCTAACACTCTTAATTCCTGCACCTTAAATTAAAGCTTTTTAAAAATGCAATTTAAAAAAGAAAACTTGACAGAGAAAGTAAAATTTTTACAATCAACCCTCTAATTTCCCCCAAAAATGAAAAAGTTTTGACAAGGGCACCCAATGTACTTTTTTGGTAAGAGTAGTTAGTAACCTAGTATTTTTCCTATCTATGATGCAAGCCTCTAAACTCTCTTAGAAGGGACTTGATTTCTATAAATCTCATGTGTAAAAAACAAGGAGAATGCTTGAATTAAGTGATGCCTTAAACCCTTTTAGACCTGGTTTACAGAGTTCACAAGAACTCTGACCTGCTTACCTTTTTTCCTTGTGTGCTTGTATATGCTGTCTCATCCTGCTACAAACCTTTGCTATTCTGGGGGAAGATTTTGGATCATCAGCCCTTCTCTTTGCTCTCTTCTCTGAGCTCTGTTCCTGACCTCTAGTGTCACTGATAATGGAAAAAGCATCTCTTCTAACTCTCCTTTTTTTAATGTATCAAGGAGGGGGGAAGGATTTCAAGTATTTTTTGGTACCATAGATAATCAGATAATTGGTGCATTTAGGAGTTATTTTTAAGTTATAGTTTCTTGTAGTATATTTAATTTTTGTCCTTACATTTTGGTTTTATTTTCTCATTATTTGGAGATTACTAACTGAAGCGTTTTTTAAATAAGAGCAGTAAATCAACAACTTCTCTAAAAGATTGTGGATTGGCAATCATATGAAAAAATCTAGAGAAACTTCAATATTTCTTTCTCTCTCCTTTCTCAAAGGTGAAAAAATTAAAATGATGAGATCATAAAAGTGTGAAAATTCAATCATAAAATTTTATATTTGTGCTTTTAAGTATCTTGTATTATTAGACATAGCTTTTCATTGAGCACTCAGTGAGGCACTCAAAAATTTGTAAATAGACAGCAATTGTTTAACAAGTTTATAAGAATTCTGTGAAGTAAATATTTAAGATAATGAGTTCAGCATTGCTGTGGGATGTTCTGTATGGCAAAAGTGTTGCTCTGATTGGCTAGTAAATAAAACACTGATTGGCCAGTAGTCAGGCAGGAGGAAGTATAAGTGGGACAAGGAGTAGAAGAAATCTGGGAATTGAAAGGCTGAGTCAGAGTCACTGCCAGCAGCCACCATGACAAGCTGTATGTGAAGATGCCAGTAAGCCACAAGCCACGTGGCAAGGTATGGATTTATAGAAATGGATTAATTTAAGATATAAGAACAGTTAGCAAGAAGCCTGCCATGGCCATACAGTTTGTAAGCAATATAAGTCTCTGTGATTACTTGGTTGGGTCTGAGCAGCTGTGGGACTGGCTGTAGTAGGACTGGCAGGTGAGAGAGATTTGTCCTGACTGCAGGCAAGGCAGGAAAACTCTAGCTACACAGCATTTAATTAAAAACTGGGGTTAGTTGGTTACAGCACCTGAAGAAATAGGAGAGAAAGTTATACTATATGTCTATATAAAGAGGATTCTGGATAGTTAGGAGAAAGAATCCAAAACTGTAAAAGTGAAATCATGTATAGGGAATAGCAAGGAGATCCACGTGGTAGAAGCAGAAGTATCCAGGTTTGGAAAGCATAGAATATGTGGTCAGAAAGGTGGTAGGGCCAGATAATCAGGGATCTTGTCAAGAATATGTACTTCACTGAAAAATATATGATTCTTTCATCAACTGTCCACTTACTTACCATTCTTTCCTATGACTCTTCTAACATGATTCCTAAAGTTTGCTCTGTATTAAACCTATCCTATAGTTAGGTAGAAGATGTGTTCCCCATTTGTCTGCCCAAGTCCTGTTACTTGTCAGTCATTAGCCTAGACAACTCTCTTTGGAAAGCTGTCCCTGACACACCTGGTTACATGGGCCCTTCTATCTGATCTCATAATGCATTACAACCAGCTAGAGCCTGAAAAAACCCAAGATTTCTAAACTACCATTCTTGCTGTGCCAGTTATTTTGTGTTCGCGTCTTCCAGCACATTGAATGGCTAATAATATGTACATGTATTGAGATGCAAGACAGAGTGGTTATCTAGCCACCTTGACCTCTCCTAAGCAGGAGGTAGAAGTACTCTATGTTAGGATAGATGATTTCCAGGGATCATTCCCTTAATGACAAACTATTAGCAATTGATAAGGATGAAAGAATCATTCTTCTTTGATAGTATACCACAGGTAGATTTTTCAATGCTCTAGAGTCTGGCCATGTGGGAAGGAATAGTGAAAAAGTTGGAGAAGGACATATGGGTAGATGTGATCATATTTCATTGTATACATTCATGAAATTATCAAAAGAAAAGAATAGTTTCTAAGTCTCTTTCAAGGATTTGGCTTCCAACAGTTTTTGAGGCACTGTTTCCAGAGTAATAGTGGTCAGTGCTCAATTTCAGACCTTATAATCAGACCTGCACTTTTATGTCATTGCTGTAGGTGAACTTCTATCTCACTGTTGTATTTCTAGGAAACCTGTGTGATTCTCTGAAGGCTTGCATTTCGTCCTCTGACCCTTGCTTACCCCTGAAAGCCTGGATATATTTCCTATATCTGCTACCTGCACTAACTTTCACTATGATGGCCTACAAATTTCTAAGAATTTCTTCTCATTAATATCTTCTGAAGCCTCAGCTATCTCTTATTTATACCTCTGCTGACTTTTTCTCCTAGTTTCTCTGGTCTCAATATCTACATTCTTTCATAATTATGTAGATCTTCACCCAAACTGAACCAAAGAATAGCTAATAAAATATCTGAAGTTTAATTCTGTAAAATTTCAAAATTCGTAGTTACAGACTCAATTCATTCTTCCTAACAAATGGTGGATTCTACAATGTATTTTTATTATCATTTATATTTATTACTAATTTTCCCTACCCTTAAAGTTTTTCATTTCATTTTGTTTGCATGTATCATTAGTCAGAATATCATTCTCTAAATTTTTTATATCACAATAGTATTTGTGAGAAAAAAATATAATCTACATGAATGAACATAACTCAGATAAATTTTACATTCTGTAATATGGACATTTCATGAATGTCCATCAATTTTATATATTTTTATCAAATAAAATTATATATTATTATCTTTGAAAATGCAAAATATCATATTTTTATGATTTTACGAAGCTTGAGATATGTTATTATCATCATTTGGGGTATAAATGTTAGGAAAATCATCTTAGGACTTAGAGTATTAAGGAAATATATACACTTTGTATTCTGCCTTATGTGCTATTCAGACAATAACAGCAGAGGCAAGTACACTTTCACAGACTATTGGCATCTCAAAGTGGAGCACTGCAGTACTCTATTGTTTTAAATAATGTTTATTCTGCCTGAAACATTAAGAAAACAATTTAAATCTGTAGCAAAGTGGCTTTGTTTAAATGATATGTAACTCTCATGCCACCTAGTGCTATAGAAGTAAAAAAACAGGACTCTCATAATGAGTTTGTATCAGTGAGTCAGGGTTCTGTCTTCCTTTGTAGAATTATCTCCAAGCTACCACAATTCCTCCTTTTCTTGTGTGTTCTAGACATTGCATTTATTACATATAACTTCAAACATGTTTCAATATTTCATACTGTAGTATCTTGCAGTTTGCTGTATGTGGTTCTCAAAATATCTATCACTTTGATAATACAAAAGAAAATGAAATCAGTGGTAGTATACTTGCTTTATAGGCAAGAGGGTCTGAGTTCAATTTCCAGTATTACCAAAAAATAAAATACCAAGGAGATTTTTAAATTTTTCATATAATTTCAGCAATCTCTACCTATAGGACTGAAAATAATGCGTTTCATACTGTCAAAGGTTTGTGGTTCTACTGAGGTTCATAAATCTTGACCACATATTAACATTTTAAAGTACAAACTTCTATTATCTCTTTTAGAAGTGTCTGGAAGGAAAGAATTGAAAAGTAAGCATTTTATTTCTTAAGAAAATATTAGTAAATGTTAATAAATTCAGCAGAAAAGCAAGGGATAAGCTCAACTTTTGTCATGACAATGTGAAGTTGTCATATACAAATGAGTTGGGATGCTTCATAATTATGGTGGGACACAAAATACTCATAGGCATCAAGTTGTACATTCCTGTTTCTACTCTACAACAAGAGAGAAATAGCATAGTGAGAGGACTGGGAGGAGAATTAGACTATTTAATAAAAAATCAAAGTACCATGGCCAAGAGAAGCCAGACATGAAACAAAAACAAAAGCATTTACACGAACATTTATATTTACTACTTTTTACATTTCTACTCTTATAGATTTATTATCCTATAAAAAGCTTCCTTTTCCAGAAATAAAATAATAAAGCATGTAATGATGAAACAGGGAATTCAGAGAGCTGAATGTCATTAAATTCTACTTAAAATAGCATAATTTATGCAGAACACAGTGTATAAACATATATACATATGCATGAGTTTACTTAATTAATGCTTAATAATGTCATACTATAATTTTTCTTATTACTTCCATCTTATAGGTTTAAAACTTGTCCAAGATTTTACTAGTCTATTAATAATACTCAGGTTAAAACTGTCCATTTTGATACAAAGTTCCATATGAATTATCATATTACTTGTCTACTGTGAATGATTGATTGATAAACAAAGTACTGATTGACTAATAGCCAGGCAGGAAGTATAGATGGGACCAGGAGAAAGAATAATTCTGGGAAGTGGAAGGCTGAGGCAGAGAGATGCTGCCAGCCGCCATTATGAGAAACAGATGTTAAGATATTTGTAAGCCACGAGCCACGTGGCAATTTATAGATTAATAGAAATGGGTTGATTTAAGACATAAGGACAATTAGCAAGAAGCCTGTCATGACCATACAGTTTATAAGAAATATAGGTTCTATATGTTTACTTGATTGGGTCTGAGTGGCCGTGAGACTGGCAGGTGAGAGAGATTTGTCCTGACCGTGGGCCAGGCAGGACCAGGAAAATTCTAGCTACACTTACCCCTATATCTAGTATTTGTTTGCTGTATGGGTGTTTGTTTTTCATTTTATTTTTTTAAGCATATGTTGCATATGGTTCTCAAATTACAATCTAGTGGCATTGAATTTTTCAATCATTATTTCCACTCTAGTGAGCAGTTCAGTTTTAATTCATGTCCTCTACCATGTCAGAAGATTTAAACGTGTTTCCAATTCATACATAATCCTTTAAATTTTCATAATCTCATAGTCAACTAATAAAATCTTACACTGCTGTCTCTCCCAGTATTCTGAAATGGACAGGGTAGGGAGAAAACTCTCAGGAATCTATGAGGGTGACCCTACTATGACGCGTAGCAATGGGGCATACAGAACCTGAACCATCCATCTATGGTTGGTTCAGGCAAGACTTCCAGTGGAGGGACTGGGACACCAACCGAACCACAAAGCCTTCAACCTACAATTTGTCCTGCCTATAATATGTGCTGGGATAAAGGTGGCAAAGAACTTTTGAGAGTGACCAACCAATGACTGGTCCGGCTTGAGACCCATAATCTGAGAGGGAGCTCATCACTGACACTGCCTGGAGGACCAGTACCCAGAAGAGGGATAGTCAAGAGACATAGGATTTGAGCTAATCATGACTGGCAAAAAAAAGTCAAGGAAATGATTCCTAGTGATATTCTTCTGTACTCATAGATTGTTGCATAGCCCAACTATCATCAGAGAGGCTTCACCCAGCAAGTGATGGATACAGATATACAGACTCATAGCCAAACATTAGGTAGAGCTTGGGGAATCCATTGGAAGAGGGGGAGGAAGGATTGTAGTAGCCAGAGGGGCTAAAAAACACTACAAGAAAACCAATAGAATCAACTAACCTGGGCTCATAGTGGCTCACAGAGACTAAATTGATAACCAGAGAGCCTGTATAGGACTGACCTAGGCCCTCGGCACGTTCGTTACAGTTTTATGTAGATTAATCTTTTTTTTCCTTTTATTTTATTTTACAATACCATTCAGTTCTACATATCAGCCATGGATTCCCTTGTTCTCCCCACTTCTGCCCCCCTCCCCTTCCCCCCAACCTACCCCCATTCCCACCTCCTCCAGGGCAAAGCCTCCCCCGAAGGACTGAGATCAACCTGGTAGACTCAGTCCAGGCAGGTCCAGTCCCCTCCTCCCAGACTGAGCCAAGCGTCCCTGCATAAGCCCCAGGTTTCAAACAGGCAACTCATGCAATGAGCACAGGACCCAGTACCAATGCCTAGATGCCTATCAAACAGATCAAACCAATCAACTGTCTCACCTATTCAGAGGGTCTGATCCAATTGGGGGCCCTCCAGCCTTTGGTTCATAGTTCATGTGTTTCCATTCGTTTGGCTATTTGTCCCTGTGCTTTATCCAATCTTGGTTTCAACAATTCTCGCTCATATAAAAACTCCTCTTTCTCACTAATTAGACTCCCAGGAGCTCCACCCAGGGCCTAGCCATGGATCTCTGGATCCAGATTCCTCAGTCCTTGGATGGGGTTTCTGGCACGACTATTAGGGTGTTTGGCCATCCATCACCAGAGTAGGTCAGTTCCCGGCTGTCTCTCGACCATTGCCAGCAGTCTATTTGGGAGTATGGATGACTGGACTGCTAATCACATCACCAGGGAGGCTACCTGGAAAACAGGGCCCAAGAAAGACATGAGGATTGCCCAATGACAGAGAAATGGCAAATCAAAACAACTCTGAGATACCACCTTATGCCTATCAGAATGGCTAAGATCAAAAAACACTGAAGACACCTTATGCTGGAGAGGATGTGGAACTAGGGGAACTCTCCTCCACTGCTGGTGGGAATGCAAGCTTTGTACAACCACTTTGGAAATCAATATGGTGCTTTCTTAGAAAATTGGGAAATCAATCTCCCCAAGATCCAGCTATACCACTCCTGGGCATATACCCAAGGAATGCTCAATCATACCATAAGAGCACTTGCTTAGCTATGTTCATATCAGCATTTTTTGTAATAGCCAAAACCTGGAAACAACCTAGATGTTCTTCAACTGATAAATAAATTGTGGCACATATACACAATGGAATACTACTCAGCAGAGAAAAACAATGACATCATGAGGTTTGCAGGCAAAATGATGGATCTAGAAAAAATCATCCTGAGTGAGGTAACCCAGACTCAGAAAGACAAATATGGTCTGTACTCACTCATAGGAGGATACTAGATGTGGAACAAGGATGACTGGACTGCTACTCACATCATCAGGGAGGCTACCTGGAAAACAGGACACCAAGAAAGACACAGGGTTCGCCCAATCACGGAGAAATGGAAGAGATCTACATGAACAACCTGGACATGCATAGGAGTAGTGAAGGGTGAGGGTGGAGGGAAAGAGAGCTTGGGGAGCAGGAGATCCCAGCTGGATCAAGAACAGAGAGGGAGAACAAGGAATAGGAGACCATGGTAAATGAAGACCACATGAGAAAAGGAAGAAACAAAGTGCTAGAGAGGCCCACAGAAATCCAGAAAGATTAGTCCTAACAGTGGGAGCTGGGGTTGTCGGACTCTTTGCCTGCTTTTGGAACCTTTCCTCCTGCAGTGTTGCCTAGTCCAGCCTGAAAAGGAGAGGAAGGGCCTAGTCTCATTTCAACTTAATATACCATGTTCAGTTGATCTCCATGGATATCAGACCTTTTCTGAAGAGAAAAGGAGGAGGAGGAGTGGATGAGGGGAGAGAAAGTGGGGGAAGTGGAAGGAGAGGATGGATGGGAAACTGATTTGAATGTAAAAGCAAAAAATAAATAAATAACAACAAAAAGTTTACATTGAAGCCATGAGGGCTTTTTGCTTAATAAATATTCATTGAATGACTGAGTGGATGAATGAATGGTTAATGAAAGAAGTCTTAATTCCCTAATCAAGGCATTTTTTTTCCTCCACACCTGGAATTCAGTACTTTATATATAACCCAAAGATACACCTTCACAGTATTATCTTACAAAGGAAAAAAATCCATGGTCCATTTATCAAGTTTGAGTAACAAATAATCTAAAACTTCTTGAAACACAGATCTTAAAAACAAGTATGCAACAATTTATCTTGTCTATGTGGGAAAAGTCCAAAACCCACAGTGGAGTTCTAAAACTGTGATTAGCAATTAGCTGTACACAATATAGGATGCATTTTGCTTTAGCATATACATATAAGGAAAGTCACATAATAAGCAAAATATAAATTAGTGGTTAATAATAACACAGAAAAGAATGATACAATATAAAAATTATAGAGCTATTCTCTCTCCAAATGTCTTACTTTACTATAGACTGCAGTTACTAGGAAGTAGCTGCATATCTAGAGTACATATTGAGCAAAACTACAGATATGGGGAGACCTCTGGACTACTTTTCATCAAGGTTCTGTGGATTAACTTAGCGAAATCATTTCAGCTTTGCATGAAACTTCACCTGCATTTTCTAGACAGAAACAAGCTGAAATCATCTCACAGTTTGAGAAGACTTGATGATCCTCGGAGTATAACCGAGATGTGTGTCACTGATAGCTGAGAGTATAGCTCTTAGCTTTGACATCTCTATGTGCATGTGACCTTTACTTGAGGCTCTGTCTTTTAAATCTTTGTGTTTGGATTTTTTGAGAAATTATACCCATGACAAGAATTCCAAAGTAACAAGAAGGCAAAGAAAGTCTGAGTCTATAAATTGGATACCATAATTTTTGTAGTATTCCATTACTCAAAGTAGTCTGGAAATTTCCAGATTCAAGTGGAGATGATATAAATCTAAATTCTTGGATGAGAGAAGTGGAGAAATGTTAAAAAAAAAAAGGGCAAATAAAATGCTGGTTATGCTGTGGTGCTGCTCCTCATGCTGGCCACCGCCCGCGGTGGCCATGCTGGTGGAGAAGAGTACTGGAGGAGGAATCACAGCCATGGTTACCTTTTTAGAGCTTTATTGGGAGGGAGAGAGGGAGAGAGAGAGAGAGAGAGAGAGAGAGAGAGAGAGAGAGAGAAGAGAGAGAGAATGGGAAGGAAGAGAGAGAGAGGGAGAGAAGACGACAGATGAAAGGAAGGAGCAGAAAGGAAAGAGAGGGCCCATCTGCTTTTTAGGCTGGGACACTGTCCCAGGCTGATGAAGTAATTAAGGACAGAATCCTTACATAAAGTCCTGAGTGAATATTTTGTTTTGGTTTGTTTTTGACATGATCATGGCATGTCAAGGACCCCAGGGTCTTGATCTATATGAATGCCAAGCATTCCCCATGTTAAGCTCAGAGGAATTGCAAAGCCTTCTTCTGTTATAAATATGAATGTTACAAACAACTGACCTTTAGCTAAAACCATTGTATGCAGAAACTTTCAACAAGGATGACTGTAACCTGAAACTGCTCCCATACAAAAACCCCCTACCATGATTATTAGCTGACCTCTTCCTCCTTCTGCTACATACAATAAACGCACTGAGTTTTCTGGCTGCTGGTGTGGCTCCATCAGAGTACACAGCCCAAGCAAATTCAGCTTTCATCATATGTGTTTGTGGTTACTTCATTTCCAGTTACCACAGTCAAGTCAACCCTAAAGCCATGCAGGTTGTGGCAAATATAGTGGTAATAAGTGGTAGTAATTGTCTTGATCAACAACAATAAAATAATGAAAATATTTTATTATGAAGATTAGAAGTGTTACTGGAGGCATCTCTCCAGGTTCCACTAAGTCCCGCAGTCCACAATCCACGTATAAAATAATCACTCAGACGCTTATATCACTTATAAACTGTATGGCCGTGGCAGGCTTCTTGCTAACTGTTCTTTTATCTTAAATTAACCCATTTTTATAAATCTATACCTTGCCACGTGGCTGGTGGCTTACCGGCGTCTTCACATGCTGCTTGTCCTGGCGGTGGCTGCAGTGTCTCTCCTCCCTTCTTCCTGTTTTCCAATTCTCCTCTCTCCTTGTCCCGCCTATACTTCTGTCTGGTCACTGGCCATCAGTGTTTTATTTATATAGAATGATATCCATAGCACTTCCCCTTTTCTTTTTTTAAAAAGGAAGGTTTAAACTTTAACATGGTAAAAGTACATATAACCAAACAATTATTGAGCAAGAATTATAGTTACAATATTAAAGAAGATGTCCTATCTATCTTATATTTGTGAGTTTAAGGTTTTATACCTAACTTATCTTTTATCATAACTGAGGAAATTACAACTATCTAGTCTTCAACCACATCAAAGACCTGAGAAGGAACATAATGGTACCTGAGAAATGGTAGATGGATGCAAGCAACTTTTGGGAATCTTGCAAGAGTAGAAAAGACAGCTGGCAGCCTGGACAGTCACCTAATGTTTCTCAACATTGTTGGTGCATTTAAATAGGCTACAGGCCTAGAGTATCTGACAGACCATTTTTAGAAGCAGGATTTCTGAAAGACCATCTTACCCTGTCTTGGCAGAGTACAGTGGTCGCTTTCCTTGTGTCCCGCTTGTCCAGAAAGGACAGCATTGCATTTGTACTGTCAGCCATCAAGGCAAGGGCAGTTCTTTGCCCAGTAGGCCATTTTGTGCCAAAAAGACAAACTTCCAAATGGAAATGTCTTAGAAGCCCAACATTCTCTCGGGAACAAATTGGTGCAGCCAGGAGCAATTGTGTCTCATGTCAACAGAATTCTAAGTTATTTAAATGCCATATTCTCTAGGTCTATGAAGTGTTTGAAGATTACCTATCTATCTGAAATATATCTATGTATACCTAGAAGGCTTAACTAATATGGCTACAAATATGATTATCATAGATGACCAATTATTAATCTATTTTTAATTATCCATTACAATTTTAAATGAGTTACATAAACATAATACCTCAAACAAGAATAGAAATATTTATATATACAGTATAACAAAATTAACTTCAAGTTTGTATCAATAAACTAAAATCTATACCAATGTAAAACATTTTAAACAAGTTGTTCTTTAAAAGTAGGTTCATTAATCTATCCTTTTATCTTATCATCTCTATATCCTCCTATATATCTATATCATATCCCCTTTTCTTTTTTAGAAAGAGGTCACATTTATAATCAATCTGTTTTAAATAAAAATATTGTTTTTTCTCTGTCCCAAACCAGAGGGCTCTTTTGATTTGGGACACAAGAATCTCTTAACCATTTTTTTAAAGCAATATGTCTGGGTTTAGAGGGGGAGTGAGCCAATTCCACCTCTAAAGCCAGCTTGGTATATTTGGGAATTTGGGCATAGCATCTCTTACTACTTCCTGCTGGAGGGGGCGCTGTATCTTATGGGGATGCAAAGAAAATTTTAGCCTATGAGGTAGTCCATGAGGCTGTATTGTGTGAACCAGTTGCCTTGAAACTGCTCTGGATGTTGGATCATCTGGACCATGGTGTTATTGGAGATCTTTCAGGGGGTCTTAGCTGGTGAAACCTGATGTATCTTAATCTGGAACAAATCCACAGCCTCTGGCTTTCTGTGGAAACAAAAGCAGAACCTGTTTTCCAAAGCAACATATCCTTAAATCCAAATTTTGAAGTCAAGGTACCTTTAAAATATGCATTTTGGAAAAACTCAACAGCTTTTGCAATCAAATGTTTTTCTTCAGTTACGAATATCAAAGAGAACCTTCTTATTTAGACAAAAAGGGGGAGATATAGTGGGTAGCCATTCCAGCTTGGATCTGGAAGTTCCAATCCCCATTGAGACTCTGGCAACTGTCACGCCTATGAGGCGGCCAAGGGAGCATCTGGGACCCGAGACCTGGATGGGCAGCGCTCTCTCTGTTCCTGGACCCTAGATGGTGGAGGTGGACCGAACAGAGCTCCAGAGAACACCGCTGGATTGTGATACACCTTCCCAGACCCCCCCCCCCCCCGCAATCTACCTATCACTTAATTTGTGAGTTACTCCATTAAATAAATATCCTTTTAACTACGTGGAGTGGCCATAATAATTCACCAATAGAGAAGGAACATGCAAGGAGGAAAAGAGAAGAAGGACATAATGATGTATCTTTTCCAGTGACCCTAACATCTTCATATGACTCTGTGACCCATCTTATACATAAGAAAACTGAGAATGAAAATAGCCATCTAACACAGTTACTGTCACACAGTAAAATCCAAAACAACGAGCATTTGCAATTTATTTCATCATTCACTTACTCTACCATAACATTTAGTGATTCCCTATGTCCTACCATATAAATTCATTTCTTTATATTTGATTTCCTGCTTTTGCTACCTTACCTCTTTCCTTACTCTCTGGTCTCTGTAATACCTACTAGTACCACATACAATTTTTCATCCTTGCCTGATTCCCTGTTACTGGAATGTATCCATTTGTTCCATCAGAAATCTCAATCCTACTCATACTACCTTCATAATCCACGACATATTTCTTTTAAATATCTACCAACTATAGCAACCTATAGGGACCTTCCCTTTTGTGAAGTTAACACACTCCCCCTTCCCCCTTTAAAATATTGGCTTGTGGATTTGAACTGTAGCTGTTTGCATGTATTGCTTTTTGTCTTTTGACTTTATATCATTTTTTATAGCTCTGATCTATATTATTCAGCCTGGTAGTCTTCCTTAGTTACTCATAATCTCCCACTTTCTAAGCCTGTTCACCAGAGAATTGGCAATAAACTGCACCACAGTGCTCTTTAGTCATCCTACAGACAATTCGAGACTGCAGTACAAAAATGATCAATGTTATTCTGAAATAACTAGTTTGACCACAGTCAAGTTGAGCATAGTATTCAGACCATATACTTATGCAAAGTAGAAGCCATTTTCACCCTTGAGCCTTCTCAGTAAATTGCACAGAAAACCCCCCAAAAAAGTGGCCCAGCAAAGCAGTAGAGTTAGTAACTACATGCTGTGATTTCGGTGATTTCTGAATTTCCATTAAATAGCATTTTCCTTTCTACTAGGTGGAGATTGAAATGTCTTTGATAGGATAATTTATTCCATAATTAAGAATGAAGCTTAAGGCACAAGTTCACTAAAATTATATTTTTCCATTGCACCTACTAAACTGTCTTATGGAGGACACAGGAATAAAAAGTACATAGACATATTGAAGAGATACAAATTTTTATTCAAAAAAGGCAAAAGATAAAATACAGAGGCCAGAAAAATCTCTTAATAGTTTGCCTCAGGTCCCATATTCTAATGTTTCAAAATTCACAAAGAGGGAAAAAATGTCATAGGGCAAACATTCTCCAGGATTCAAATATGGAAAAATCACCCTATAACCTGTGAAGTACAGGTGAGCAGATTCAATCCCTCTACATCCTTTAGATACACAAATAACCACTTTCTGCAGACTGGTGATGTTTTTTAAAATGCAGCTTAAAATATTGGTGAGCTTTGGACAGGGGATAAAACAGAAATGTTTTACAGTATCTTTACCTACACAACATTCCAAATTCGACACACTTACTAAATGGTTCTTGTACCACATTTTTCAACTCAAAGTACAAATTAGTAGTAAGTTTTGAACAATAAAATGAGCTGATCAAGGTCCCCATAGTGTTAAGTCCTCATGTAGGAATTGTAGAAGGAAGTTTAGGAGTCAGAGTAAAGAACAGAGCAGCCTGCTTGCCTTATTATTCACTTATTTTCCTTATATCAGAGATAGCTAATCTTGTTCAGCTGCCCATTTACTCTTAAGAAGACAAACTGAAAGGCCTAATGGGAATGCTAAAAATCTCATTTCTGAGCAACAAATGATTTTTGGTTACCAGAGGCATATTTTTTCACTCTGATTATGCAGTTTTTTGACATCCACTGGGTGAGAGAAATGGTTTTATAACAGAGAACTGAACAAATGTTTGGGGTTTATTTTATTTGTCTTCAGGCAACTGTTACTAGAATTTGCTTGCCCTGTTTTGCCAAATGAATAGTTTGCTATTTGCACCCACCCCCAGCTTTATGTTGTGCTGTGACTGCCTCAGCTACTGCATACCTTTGTGGGTATGGTAGGAGACAAGTAATATTCTTTTGCCAGGCAAAGACTCCACAGTGCCTCTTTCTGTGACCACTGTGGATGGGTTTAGGGAGACACAGCAGCTGCACTTGCTGGAGGAGTCTTATTTCTGTCTGCCTTTTCTTTCTTTTTTTTCTTTTCATTTTTCTTTATTAAGAATTTTTCTGCTGTAAGGAGTAGTGGAAAGGCCAAATCTGCAGTCATTCCAGCTACATTCAAACTGTAGCCTCAGAGGAACAAGAGTGGGCTATGGACAATACAGAGCTAAGGGACACTGAGAGTGTGAATTTCAAAGCTTTAATTTTTCCATCACTGAGTTACAATAGGGAACACTATCATCATTCTCTCCCTCTGACTTAGCCAAGGAACAACATGCTACAAGCTTAAAAGCTTCATGGAGTCTTCTATACACTATTATGTTGTAAAAGGAGGATGTGGAAAAAAAGATTTTGAAAAGATCAGGAACATGATTTTTTCTGAAAAAAGCTAGAAATAGTGGATTCCTTAAACAAGTTATAAATATTCAGAGAAGTTCAATTAATTCTAAGATTATACAAGACAGAAGTGCCAAGAAATGTTATTTTTGAAAACCTATGTCCCATCCTGCCCCCGACTTCCCTTCTGGACCAGAGGTGAGTATCCGGGCCCAACCCGGAACCCATCCCTGGAAACCAGCCACTCCGGGAAGACCTGCCCAACTTGGCCCCAGGTTCTGGCCACTGGGCAGGTCCCCTTCTAGCCCCACCGGGAGGGATCCCCTTTTCCAAGCCCCCGCTGGCAGCCCCTGAAATGTCCATGCCCTGCCCCATGGCCATCTGCCTGAGACCCCAGCAACTTCCTGAGACTTAGAGACCGGCCCCCAGCTCCCATCCTGCCCCCGACATCCCTTCTGGACCAGAGGTGAGTATCCGAGCCCAACCCAGACCTCATCCTGGGCACCAGCCACTCCGGGAAGACCTGCCCAACTTGGCCAGGTTCTGGCTACCGGACAGGTCCCCTTCTAGCTCCACTGGAGGGATCCCTTCTCCAAGCCACCCAGCAGCCCTGTAATCTCCACGCCCTGCCCCACGCCCATCTGCCCGAGACCCCAGACACCTCCTGAGACTTAGAGACTGGCCCCAGCTTCCATCCTGGTCCCGACTTCCCTTCTGGACCAGAGACTTCCCGTCCAGATAAGAAGCTTCCATCCTGTCCCGGAGTTCCCATTTGGACAAGAGAACTCCATCTGGACAAGAGAGAGAGACTTCCTGAATCTGTCAGCTCTTTCTGAAACCAAGTACACTGATAAGACCAAGAAGGAACCACAAGGAGATGGGCAGACATCAAGGCTGAAGTACATACAACAAAATGAAGAGGCAATACAGCATCACCAGAACTTAGAACACCTCCAACATCTAGACCTGAACATCAAAAAATTGGAAGAATCAGAAGAAAGTAGCCTATGAGTAATCATGAAGAAGGTAGAGGCTTGTGTGAGGAAAGGACAAGAAAATGGGAAGAACGCTGTAAACAACTAAGAGGAAAGGGAAAACAAATTAGAAGAAAACAATAAAGTCCTGCAAGAAAACAATAAAGACCTGCAAGAAAACAATAACGTCCTGGAAGAAAACAATAAAGTATGGGAAGAAAACAATAAAGTACTGGAAGAAAACAATAAAGTACTGAAAGAAAATAATGAAAAAGCAATGAAACAAATAAAGGAAACAGTCCAAGACCTGGAAAGGGAAATTGAAAAAATAAAGAAGACACAAACAGATGGAATGCTGGAAATAGAAAACCTGAGTAAAAGATCGGGAACTTCAGATGCAAGTATAACCAACAGAATGCAAGAGATGGAAGAGAGGATCTCTGGCATTGAAGATACAGTAGAAGGAATAGTTTCATGAGTCGAAGGAAACATTAAAGCCAACAAAGTCATGAACCATAATGTCTAAAAAATTTGGGATACCATGAAAAGACCCAACCTACGAATCATAGGGATAGAAGAAAGTGAAGAATACCAACTCAAAGGCACAAAAAATATATTCAACAAAATCATAGAAGAAAACTTTCCCAACTTAAAGAAGGAAATGCCTATGAAGATACAAGATGCCTATAGAACACCAAACAGACTAGACCTCCAAAAAAAGTCCCCTCGACACATAACAATTAAACAACTAAATGTACAGAATAAAGAAAGAATATTAAGAGCAGCAAAGCAAAATGGCCAAGTGACCTAAAAAGTCAAACCCATCAAAATAACACCCGATTTCTCAATGGAGACTTTGAAAGCCAGAAGGACGTGGACAGATGTAATACAGACACTAAGAGACCATGGATGCCAGCCCAGACTAATATACTCAGCAAAACTTCCAATCATCATAGATGGAAGGAACAAGACATTCGAAGACAAAGCCAGATTTAAACAATACCTATCCACAAACCCCGCCCTACAGAAAGCACTAGAAGGAAAATTCCAACCTAAGCAAGTCAGATACACACTCAATAACACAGGCAATAGATAAAGCCACAACAGTAAACCCAAAAAAAGAGAAGTACACACACACGACCACCAAAAATAACAGGGATGAATAATCACTGGTTGTTAATACCCCTTAATATCAACGGACTTAATTCACCTATAAAAAGACATAGGCTTACAGAATGGATACGAAAGCAGCACCCATCTTTCTGCTGCATACAAGAAACACATCTCAAATTCAAAGACAGACACTACCTAAGAATAAAAGGCTGGGAAAAGACTTCCCAATTAAATGGTCTTAAGAAACATGCAGGTGTAGCCATCCTGATAACCAGCAAAATAGACTTCAAACTAAAATCAATCAAAAGAGATCAAGAAGGGCATTACATCCTCATCACAGGAATGATCCACCAAGATGAAGTTTTAATTATGAACATTTATGCCCCAAACACAAGGGCACTCACATATGTAAAAGAAACATTACTAAAGCTTAAACCACATATAAAACCCTACACATTAAGAGTGGGAGATCTCAACGCCCCACTTTCACCACTGGACAGATCTCCCAAATCGAAACTTAACAGAGAAATCAAAGACTTAACTGATGTAGACATCTACAGAACATTCCATCCTAACAAGAAAGAATATACCTTCTTCTCAGCACCCCATGGAACTTTCTCTAAAATCGACCACATACTTGGCCACAAAGCAAATCTCAACAGATACAAAACAATTGGAATAACCTCCTGTGTTCTATCAGACCACCATGGTTTAAAGTTAGATTTCAAAAAAATACAGAAAACCTACAATCTCATAGAAACTGAATAGTGCTCAACTGAATCACCAATGGGTTAAGGGAGAAATAAAGAAAGAAATTAAAGACTTCCTAGACATCAATGAAAATGAAGACACCACATACCCAAACTTATGGGACACTATGAAAGCAGTGCTAAGCAGGAAAACCATAGAACTAAATGCCCACATAAAGAAGTTGGAGAAATCCCACACTAGGGACTTAACAGCACACCTGAAAGCTCTAGAACAAGAAGAAGCAAAGTCTCCCAGGAAGAATAGACGCCAGGAAATCATCAAAGTGAGAGGTGAAATTAATAAATTAGAAACTACAAGAATAATACAAAAAATTAATGAAACAAAGAGTAGGTTCTTTGAGAAAATCAACAAGATAGACAAGCCCTTATCAAAACGAACCAAAAGGCAGAGAGAGAGAATCCAAATCAACAAAATCAGAAATGAAAAGGGGGACATAACAACAGACATTGAGGAATTCCAGAGAATTATAAGGTCATATTTCAAAAACCTCTACTCCACAAAACTGGAAAACCTAAAAGAAATGGACAATTTTCTGGATAGGTACCACATACCTAAGTTAAATCAAGACCAGATAAATTATTTAAATAATCCAATAACCCCTAAGGAAATAGAAACAGTCATTAAAAGTCTCCCAACAAAAAGAAGCCCAGGACCAGATGGTTTCAGCACAGAATTCTACCAGATCTTCAAAGAAGAGTTAATACCAATACTCTCTAAATTGTTCCACATAATAGAAACAGAAGGAACATTACAAAACTCCTTCTATGAGGCTACAATTACCCTGATTCCTAAACTAAACAAGGATGCAAAAGAAAGAGAACTACAGACCAATCTCCCTCATGAACATTGATGCAAAAATACTCAATAAAATACTGGCAAACAGACTCCAATAACACATCAGAACAATTATCCATCATGATCAAGTACGCTTCATCCCAGGGATGCAAGGGTGTTTCAACATATGAAAGTCCATCAATATAATACACCATATAAACAAACTCAAAGAAAAAACCACATGATCATATCACTAGATGCAGAAGAGGCATTTGACAAAAACCAACACCCCTTCATGATAAAAGTCTTGGAGCGATCAGGAATACAGGGAACATACCTAAACTTAATAAAGGCATTTTACAGCAAGCCAACAGCCAACATCAAATTAAATGGAGAGAAACTCAAAGCAATTCCACGAAAATCAGGAACGAGGCAAGGCTGTCCACTCTCCCCATACTTATGCAATATAGTACTTGAAGTTCTAGCCAGAGCAATAAGACAACATAAGGAGATTAAGGGGATACAAATTGGAAAGGAAGAAGTCAAGCTTTCCCTATTTGCAGATGACATGATAGTATACTTGAGTGACCCCAAAGATTCCACCCAGGAACTGATAAAGCTTATAAACACCTTAATCAACATAGCAGGATACAAGATCAACTCAAAAAAATCAGTAGCCCTCCTATATACAATGGACAAAGAAGCTGTGAAGGTAATTAGACATACATTACCCTTTAAAATAGCCACAAATGACATAAAATACCTTGGGGTAACAATAACCAAGCAAGTGAAGGACCTACATGACAAGAACTTTAAGTCCCTGAAAAAAGAAATTGAAGAAGATGTCAGAAAATGGAAAGATCTCCCATGCTCATGGATAGGCAGGGTTAACATAGTAAAAATGGCATTCTTACCAAAAGCAATCTACAGATTCAATGCAATCCCCATCAAAATACCAACACAATTCTTCACAGACCTGGAAAGAATAATACTCAGCTTCATATGGAAAAACAAAGAAACCCAGAATAGCCAAAAGAATCCTGCACAATAAAACAACCTCTGGAGTCATCACGATCCCTGACTTCAAGCTCTACTATAGAGCTACAGTAATAAAAACAGCTTGGTATTGGCATAAAAACCGACATGTGGACCAATGGAATCAAATTGAAGACCCTGACATTAACCCACACACCTATGAACATATAATTGTTGACAAAGAAGCCAAAAGTGTACAATGGAAAAAAGAAAGCATCTTCAACAAATGGTGCTGCATAACTGGATATCAACGTGTAGAAGGCTGCAAATAGATCCATATCTGTCACTGTGCCCAAACCTTAAGTCCAAGTGGATCAAGGACCTCAACATAAATCCAGATACTCTGAACCTGCTAGAAGAGAAAGTAGAAAGTAGTCTTGAACACATTGGCATAGGAGATCACTTCCTAAATATAACACCAGTAGCACAGACACTGAGAGAAACAATCAATCAATGGGACCTCTTGAAACTGAGAAGCTTTTGTAGACTGAAGGATACGGTCAACAAGGCAAAGCGACAGCCTACAGAATGGGAAAAGATCTTCACCAACCCCACATCTGACAGAGGACTGATATCCAGAATACATAAGGAACTCAAGAAATTATACATCAAAATGACCAACAGTCCAATTGATAAATGGGCTTTAGAACTAAACAGAGAATTCTAAACAGAGGAAACTCAAATGGCTGAAAGACATTTAAGGAATTGCTCAACATCCCTAATCATCAGGGAAATGCAAATCAAAACAACTCTGAGATACCTCCTTATACCTGTCAGGATGGCTAAGATCAAAAACACTGAAGACACCTTATGCTGGAGAGGATGTGGAGGTATGGGAACTCTCCTCCACTGCTGGTGGGAATGCAAGCTTGTACAACCACTTTGGAAATCAATATGGCACTTTCTTAGAAAATTGGGAATCAATCTCCCCCAAGATCCAGCTATACCACTCCTGGGCATATACGCAAGAAATGCTCAATCATACCACAAGGACATTTGCTCAGCTATGTTCATATCAACATTTTTTGTAATAGCCAGAACCTGGAAACAACCTAGATGCCCTTCAACTGAAGAATGAATAAATAAATTATGGCACATATATACAATGGAATACTACTCAGCAGCGAAAAACAATGACATCATACGGTTTGCAGGCAAATGGATGGATCTAGAAAAAATCATCCTGAGTGAGGTAACTCAGACTCAGAAAGACAAATATGGTTTGTACTCACTCATAGGAAGATGCTAGATGTGGAACAAGGATGACTGGACTGCTACTCACATCACCAGTGAGGCTACCTGGAAAAAGGAACCCCAAGAAAGGCAGGGAGAAATGGATGAGATCTACATGAACAGCCTGGACATGAGTGGGAGCAATGAAGGGCGAGGGTTGAGGGAAAGAGAGCGGGAGATCCTAGCTGGATCAAGAAAAGAGAGGGAGAACAAGGAATAGGCGACCATGGTAAATGAAGACCACATGAGAAAAGGAAGAAACAAAGAGCTAAAGAGGCCCACAGAAATCCACAAAGATACCCCCACAAAAGACTGCTGGCAATGGTCGAGAGACAGCCGGGACTGACCTATTCTGTTGATGGGATGGCCAATAACCCTAATAGTTGTACAATAAACCCTATCCAAGGACTGAGGAATCTGGATGCAGATATCCATGGCTAGGCCCCTGGTGGAGCGCTGGGAGTCTAATTACTGAGAAAGGGGAGGGTTTATATGAGCGAGAATTGTTGAAACCAAGGTTGGATAAAGCACAGGGACAAATAACCAAATGAATGCAAACACATGAACTATGAACCAAAGGATGATGGGCCCCCATCTGGATCAGGCCCTTTGAATAGGTGAGACAGTTGACTGGCTTGATCTGTTTGGGAGGCATCTAGGCAGTGGTACCAGGTCCTGGGCTCGTTGCATGAGTTAGCTGTTTGAACCCTGGGACTTATGCAGGGATGCTTGGCTCAGTCTGGGAGGAGGGGACTGGAGTTGCCTGGACTGATTCTATCAGGTCAATCCCAGTCCTCGGGGGATATCTTGATCTGGAGGAGTTGGGAATGGGGGGTGTGCTGGGGGGAAGGGGAGGGGGGCAGGAAGGGAGAGATCAAGGAAATCTGTGGCTATTATGTAGAACTGAATAGTATAAAAAATAAACTGAAAAAAAAAGAAATTAGACATCAAAACGACCAACAGTCCAATTAAGAAATGGGCTTTAGAACTTAACAGAGATTTCTCAACAGAGGAAACTCAAATGGCTGAAAGACATTTAAGGGATTGCTCAACATCCCTAATTATCTTGGAAATGCAAATCAAAATGACTCTGAGATACAACCTTATTCCTGTCAAAATGGCTAAGATAAAAAACACTGAATACACCTTACGCTGTAGAGGATATGGAGCTAGGGGAACTCTCCTCACTGCTAGTGGGAATGCAAGCTTGTACAACCACTTTGAAAATCAATATGGCACTTTCTTAAAAAATTGGGAATCAATCCCCCCAAGATCCACTCTAGGGCATATACCCAAGGAATGTTATATCATACCACAAGGGCAGTTGCTCAGCTATGTTCAAATCAGCATTGTTTGTAATAGCCAGAACCTGGAAACAACCTAGATGCTCTTCAACTGAAGAATGGATAAATAAAATGTGTTACATATACACAATGGAATACTACTCAGCAGAGAAAAACAATGACATCATGAGGTTTGCAGGCAAATGGATGGATCTAGAAAACATCATCCTGAGTGAGGTAACCCAGACTCAGAAAGACAAACATGGTATGTACTCACTCATAGGAAGATACTAGATGTAAAACAAAGATGACTAGACTGCTACTCACAACTCCAGGGAGGTTACCTAGAAAACAGGATACCAAGAAAGACACAGGGATTACCCAATGACAGAGAAATTGATGAGATCTACATGAACAACATGCACATGAGTGGCGGTAATGAAGGGCAAGTGTCAAGGGAAAGAGCTTAGGGGAGCGGGCGATCCCAGCTGGATCAAGAAAAGAGAGGGAGAACAAGAAATAAAAGACCATGATAAATGAAGACCACATGAGAATAGAAAGAAACAAAGCGCTAGAGAGGCCCAAAGAAATCCACAAAGACACCCCCACAATAGACTACTGGTAATGGTTGAGAGACACCTGGAACTGACCTACTCTGGTGATGGGATGGCCAAATACCCTAACAGTCATGCCAGAAACCCCATCCAAGGACTGAGGAATCTAGATGCAGAGATCCATGGCTAGGCCCCAGGTGGAGTTCCGGGAGTCTAATTAGCGAGAAAGAGGAGGGTTTATATGAGTGAGAATTGTTGAAACCAAGGTTGGATAAAGCACAGGGACAAATAGCCAAACGAATGGAAACACATGAACTATGAACCAAAGGCTGAGGGGCCCCCAACTGGATCATGCCCTCTGAATAGGTGAGACAGTTGATCGGCTTGATCTGTTTGGTAGGCACCCAGGCAGTGGGACCGGGTCCTATGTTCATTGCATGAGTTGACTATTTGAAACCTGGGGCTTATACAGGGACACTTGGCTCAGCCTGGGAATTAGGTGACTGGACCTTCCTCGGCTGAATCTACCAGGTTGAACTCAATCTCAGGGGAATATTTTCCCTACAGGAGATAGGAATGGGGGGTTGGCTGGGGGGAAGGCCGGGGTTAGGTGGGGTGGGGTGCTGGGTGAGGTGGGGGGAGCAAGGGAATCCCTGGCTGATATGTAAAATTAAATTAAACTATAAAAGAAAAACATAAAAGAAAAAATAAGCATAGTCTTTTCTAGCATATTTTAATTTAGATCTAAATTAAATTAAAATATTTTAATAAATCCATAAATTATGAAACATGTTTCTTTTTTATTAAATTCTGAAATAAAATTATCAGCCTTAGGAATGATTAGCTGGCTCAGTGGATTAAAATACCCTTGCTGCCAAAACTGAAGACCTGAGTTCAATCCCTGGCACTCACATGGTGGAATGAGAGAAGTGACTTTCTTATTGTCCTCTGACCTCTACCTTCACTGTAGGTGGCATGTGCAAACCTCCACAACACACAATAAATAAATATAATAATAATATGAGCTCTAAATATTTAATATATGCAGGATTTCATTGGGGCTAAATTCCTAGACTTTGAGGAGGTAGCCTTTATATCTCTTTGCTGTTAAAGGATTTTCATGAAAGGATTTTATAGTACCCAGGAAAATGTAGTAGTCAGGATTCAGTTCTTATGAAGCCCTTAGAAGGGTGATAAGGTTGGTAGTCAGAAGCCATAATTGTAATTCAACCTGTCCCACTAAAGCTGCTGCTGTTGTTACCTTTCACCTTCAAAGACCTCCCAGCTGATTATGGCAGTTGACTAGCAGTTAACAGCAGCAAGAGCATGCCTTTTCCTCCATTTCCTTTACACACTTGTTCAAAGGCATCTCATAGGCCAGTAGAATTCATATTCAGAATCCTAGTTGCAGGAGAGCCAGAGAAAGGGGTTTTCCTTTCTTGTGTGGGAGAATAGTAGGGATTTTGAGGGACAAATAGTCCTATCAAGCATAATTGTGAATCAAAAATGCTAAGCAGAGGGATGTAACTGCCTAAGGAGGGCATTGAGACCCCCACAAGCATTGTACTTACAAGAAGAGTGAAGTACTCTTTCTAGATACAGGTTCATGTGGGGAGAAGAGGAAGCTCTAAGCAAATGAAATCTTGAGTGAATGTGCATTGTTGACATGGGCACTGCCATGTCAAGGACCCCAGTGAAAGTGGGCAAAGTCTTCCCCCAGGTAGTCTGAGCATGACAGCAAAGCCTTCCTCAGGGTTCAGAATGAGAATTTTGACAGTGTGTGCAAAAAATTCAATCTTAGTTTCTTTTCTCAGAAATTATAGCCTGAAAACTGGTCCTCTATAGAGACCATTCTGGTGATATTGTATTCCCCCAAATACTGTGCACCCTAATAAACTGATCTGGGGTCAGAGAACAGAACAGCCACTATATATATGGGTCAGAAAATGGTGGCACACACGCTTTAATCCTAGCGTTCCAGATGCAGAGATCCGCCTGTATCTCTGTGAGTTCAAGACTACACTGGAAACAGTCAGGCATGGTAACAACAGCTTTTAATCCCAGGAAGTGATGGAAGGGAGCAAAAAGGTATATAAGTGTGAGGACCAGGAACTAGGCTGGTTAAGCTTTCAGGCTTTGGAGCAGCAGTTCAGCTGAGATCCATTCGGATGAAAACTCAGAGGCTTCCAGTCCAAGGAAACAGGATCAGCTGAGGAATTTGTGAGGTGAGAAAGCTGTGGCCTGTTCTGCTTCTCTGATCATTCAGTGTTCACCCCAATACCTGGCTCTGGGTTTGTTTTTATTAATAAGACCGTTAAGATTCATGCTATAGACCATTCTTACAGAGATTAGCTAAACCTGAGTCCTTGACTAGCTCTTATACAATAAACTCTCCCTCCTTGTTTTCTGTATGCAACACCATCTCCCTGTTCAACTATATATAATAAACATGCTGAGTTTCTGGTGTGCTGCAGCTTCTCCATTAGAGAGCAGGGTCCACTTGATCTCAGATTTTCTGTACCTGTGTTTGTGTGTTTGTCTTTTCTTCATTCCCTTGCTTCCTCTGTCAGGTCAATCCCTGGAGTTTTGCTGAACATGGCATGTTCAGATGGAAATGAATTGAACTCCCTTCATAAAGGCATGCCCAAATGCCATTTATTATTGACACTGACATCTAAGCTGAAATAGGAATTTGTGAATCGTAATTTATAATTGGACCCCCAAATCTTGTCATTGAATATTTGACTATTCTAGAGCAGACCTAAGAGTAGAACTTTCCAGAGTTCTGGGCGTGGTGGTCCAGTCCTTTTTCCCAGAACTCAGGAGGTAGAGGGTGGAGTGTCAAGAATTCAAGGCTCTGCTACATAGTAATTTTGAGGCTAGAATGAGTTACACAAGACCCTGTTTCAAAATATATCAAAAACAAGAAAACAAACTTAACCTCCCGTGAATCTTTCTACCTCACTATGAACCATCAGTAATAGACTGTGAAATGTGTTTATAGCAACTTTTAAGTGTATTTCTGTAGTGCTTGGAGTTTATTTTTTTTGTACAACAGTAAGATTTTAATAGAAGAAATGGGAGGAGGAGTATATGAATCTCCCTCTTCTGCTTAACTATTCTGAAACCCAAATTGCTCCAAAAAAATCTATGAAGACAAAACTAAATAAAATAAACCACTTAAAATGAAATCATCACTTTCTGTAGGGCTAAGTATTGAACAAGTTCAACTTGAGGCAGCAAGTAAAACTGAAGATGGTTAGTTCTCTGCACAGCAGTTAGCAGGTATGTGCTTATTTTTGTGGAATATTTCTTGTTGCTTTCTCTCATTTTTCTTCAGATTAAAATAATACCTTTGCATGGATTAAGGTGGCATATTGGATGGTAGTATATTATGGTCTCCTTCTATGTGTTTTCTATTACCTGTTACAGTTAATGGTATTCTATTTGACACATTTAGGGCATAGTATAGTATTTTCTCTATACTATGAGAAAACACAGGCCAGTAAGAGGAAGAGAGAAATCACTCTCTTGTGGTGGCCAGGACCCAGGTCTGTACTGTCTGAAAATGTAGGTGAATGCTGTCTGTCACATCTGTAGGATCAGTTAGCCATGGACTACAGTCCACCTGACACCAGAGGCTTACAACAAGAAGGCCTCCTTAGTATTGGGAAGAGGACCGCAGTTAACAGCCCTGAGATAAACAAGTCTTGCAGCAATTCTTCCCCAAGATGAAAACATGGACTCTAAAGCTGAAGTTCCATCTTAAAATATATTAGTCTTCTCTTACACATGTTGTATTTTTCTTGAGGTTCAGTCATTTTGCCAATTCCTTGCATTTCTTGGAATGTAGCTTCAATTTGGGCTCACATGATATGTTAGGGAATATCCCATTTTTGTTCACTTTGTACATATTTCTGGAGTCTCAAACCTCTATTTTCTTGCCATTGGAACTCAAGTTAAATTGTTAAATTGTTGATACCAGTTCTATAGACTGTTTTGGGATGTATTGTTAATTGGAGGGATAGGCTGCTGGGTCTTCAAGATAGTTTGATATGTCCACATGTTGGTGGAGGGTAGAATGATTTTTCACTATTTCTTGTTGAAGTAACATTTAATACTATTAGATTTTCTGTTACAGGCTTCTCTATATGGAAGTGTAACTTGCATCTTCAAATCACATTTTCCTCATTAAACTCCTCCTTAAAGCAATTCTTCTTAATGCTGTGACTTGAGTCTGACATTTTTAGGACTGCCTGGGGGAAGTCAAAGCCAGAAAAGATAATGGAATCTGCAGCTCACTGCCCACTTGGAATTTAATTAGAGACATGTATCAGAATGAGAAAAACATACCAGGCAAATATGCAATTGTTCACTATCCTGTCTGAATGAGTTCTGGGTTAAAGAAGAAGCTTCTTATAAAACCAAAAATATGGAATTATGAGAATTGCTTGCCTGGTATTAGAATTATGGTAACTTAGTTGGAATGGGAATTCTCTCTCTCTCTCTCTCTCTCTCTCTCTCTCTCTCTCTCTCTCTCTCTCTCACACACACACACACACACACACACACACACACACACACCTCCCCCACCCTGATTTCATCATTCTAGTTTCATGGATGGGACAAGACCATACATAGTCAAAGTGGGGAAAAGCACAATCTACTTAGTATAGAATAAACAGCTCAACAATAAGATGAACACAGTCATCCTTTCTGTAGGTCTCTGACAGAGGTTTTTGAGCAAAGGACTTTTAATGTTTGGAAGGCACTGTTCTTTGTGAAGGGCTAGCCAAGGCTGCTTGATCAGGGTCAAGGCATTTAGTATCAGTAGCCTGATCTTATCTGGAGAAGCAGGAAAGGCAAGAGTCCCACCCAATCCTTGGCATGACAGAATAGGAAATGCTATTTCCATGTGCCATATTTCTGCAGACAAAAGCTTCTGCCCCTCAGGCAAGTAAGTTGTTCATTGTGGATCACAAGATGAAAATACAGGGTGTCTGGCTGAATATTAACTTCAAATAAACAATGACAAATATTTGGTATAAGTATGTTACCTTACATTTTATTGGGTATCTTAAACTTACATTTGTGAAATCTGGCATATAATCAGTGAACCCTAGTTCAAGGTTAGCGCATGAATGGCTCAAGGTAGGTTAATGACTTGTAGCAAGAACCATTTAGTATGACTTCAAGGCCTGCATGTTTTACTGCTCTGTCCTGCTTAGCACACTTACATTCATGAACGACAGGCCTGAGAGAATTCAAAAGGGAAAGATATGATTGATGTATTTTTTGCATTTAAGTGACTTGGCTTTGCTATGCTAAGCATAAAATGGAGCAGCAGTATCTTTCTGAGGGTTTACTGTGTGCTTGGAGAGCAAGGAGGCTATGGTCAGCTTTGTAAGAGGAAAGGGAAGGGAAAATGATGTAATTATATTAAAATCTCAAAAATCTAAAGTATTTTTAAAAGCTGGAATCAGCTTAACTTCCAGAGGAATATGACAAAGAGCTTGTTACATCTTCCTTTGCAGAGTTGTCTTGAACTGTTCAGTAGCTCCACAGAGTGAGAAGTTAATGAGATAGTGCTGAGAGAGCTAGTGCTGACTTGATTTGGAAAGGAAAATTGAGACTAGGTCAATTAGCAGGAATAGACCCAGCAGAAATTGTCGTACCTTTAACTAAGGAGGACATTGAAAAATTATGGACAGAAAGTGAACCTCGGCAAAGAGCTTGCAGTATTGGAGAAATTAACAAATATCCCAAAAGCTATAGAATTGATCTTATAAAGAGAGCTGATTGGATCTTGCCTCAAATTGTACGGGAGAAAAAACTATATCTGGAGTTCGTACATTTTATACAGATGCCAACAAAGGAAAGACAGGATACAAATCAGAAAATTTAAGTAAAGTGATTCAAAGTCCTTATAATTCAGTTCAAAAATCAGAATTGTATGCTATTCTGTTGGTATTAATGGATTTTTCAGAACCTCTCAACATAGTAACTGACTCTCAGTATGCTAAAAGAGTAGTATTACATATTGAGACTGTAGAATTTATCCCTGATGCTTCAAAATTAACTTCACTATTTATTCAATTACAAGATACAATCAGGAAAAGGAGTCATCCTTTATATATAACTCACATCTGATCCCATACTGGTCTGCCAGGCCCTCTAGGACAAGGCAATGATGAGATTGATAAATTATTGATAGGAAATGTGCTAGAGGCCTCAGAACTTCATAAAAAACATCATGTCAATACTAAAGGTTTAAAAAAGGATTTTTCCATAACCTGGCAACAAGCCAAAGAAATAGTAAAGAAATGTCCTACTTGTTCCTTCTACAATCAAATGCCATTACCAGCAGGATGTAACCCAAAGGGTACTCAGAGGAATGAAATCTGGCAGATGGACATGTTTCACTTTACAGAATTTGGAAAATTGAAATATGTACACCACACCATTGATACTTATTCAGGATTTCAATGGGCAACTGCTTTGAGCTCTGAAAAAGCTGATTCTGTAATCACTCATTTGCTAGAAGTTATGACCATCATGGGTATACCTGCACAAATTAAAACTGACAATGCTCCATCATATGTCTCTGTTAAAATGAAACAGATTTTTGCTTATTACAATATAAAGCATATTACAGGCATGCCACATAATCCAACAGGTGAAGCAATTATAGAAAGATCAAACAGAACTCTAAAGGATATGCTAAATAAACAGAAAGGAGTAACAAAACCCTCCAGAATTAGACTGCATAATGCTCTATTAACTTTGAATTTTCTTAATGCCAATGAGAAAGGAACAACAGCTGCAGAGAGACATTGGATAATAGAAAACACTACAGAATTAAATCAGCCTATATACTTTAAGGATGTGCTGACCTCAGAATGGAAACCCGGCTATGTGTTACGTTGGGGATGAGGTTTTGCTTTTGTTCCTATGGCAGAAGATAAGCTGTGGGTACCATCAAAATTGATAAAGGTTCGATTTGAACAAGAGAAACCTCTTAATTAGAGGAGGTGATAGTTCATCAACCAGCATGAACATTTAATTTAAACTAACATACCAGTAACACGTGCCTTTTCATTTAATCAGATAATAACATGCTGAAAGGGAACATCCCTAAAATTAGTCTTGGGGAAAGGTTTTTTGTTTTTGTCTTTTAGGAGAATGAAGGTTAAGGAATCTGAAGAACACTGGACCTCTGAGACAACTGAAGAAAAGGGACAAATCATCTATCCCAGGAAACAGAGTGAAATGGTGTATGGGTATATCATCTAAAAAAAATTTATGTCTTCCTAAATGTTTGTTTTTGCTCTTCTCTAAAGAAATTTAACACTATTGGTCTTCTAATAGTCCCAGTTCAATTAAAATTTAAAGCTGACTTTGGAGTTGGAGAATGGCTCTCTCCTTCTTTAAACTCAAGCATGTTGTTTAAAGGAAAATGCAATCTCCCTGTATCATGCCAAAAGAAAAGAGCCATCTTCTGCTATGGGACAGGAGAAAAGCCAAATTAATTAAGGGACTATTCTATTACTAATCTCAACTCTTTGATTCTTTAAACTTTTCTTAAAGTATGAATTTTATATCAAAATTTACTATATATATATATATATATATATATATATATATATATATATATATATAATTTTAAACTTTGTTAAGATATGAATGGTCATATAGAGTACTAACTAATTCTAGAAAAAAAGGCTTCAATTAGATGCATATGTATGTCTTTGTGTTCGAGTCTCTTATCAGTTTTCTGCAGGAAATCACAGCCAGGCCTAACATCAACTGAAGTCTCCAGGAAGAAGATGTGGCCCCAAAGCAACAACAAATCCACATGGACCAAAATAATATCACTAAGCTGCCAAACATCATCTGCAGATCAGCTTTGAACTACAGTGTTCAGAGCAATTTTGAGAGGGCTAGCTGAGATGATCCAGTCTGAAAGACTACTTGAATAAAGACTTGAGATAAATATTGAACTTTGGCATTATACACAGACTGGATAATGAAGGATATAGTTACCTTTCCTAGAATTTGACAATTACCCTAAAATTTTTCTTTCAGGATCAAGATAACTTTGCCCTTACCCAGAAGGAAGTAATTTTAAGAATATGACGCCCACATTCCCAAAGAGGTGGTGTAGGGCAGGTGGTTTTTTGGTCTTTTTAATGGGTTTTGGGTCTGGGGTAATTTTCATTGTTTAGGGGGGTTGGTTACAAGTTGTTGTCAAGGGCTAGGAAAAAGGCTAAGCAAAGGAGATTAGATTGAAAGTTCTTGTTTTTTAAAAAAAAGAAGGAAAAGAAAAGAAGAAAAATATATTTACTAGTTTTAAATACTTTACATTGGATTGGATTGTTTTATATTGTACACAAATTTGAAATTGATATTGTTAGAAAATGCTATATGTATATTTCTAATTGTACTTCTACTGTTCATTTAACAATGTAATGCAATTTTCTGATCCTTGAATGTTATTATTACCAACTATTAGGATATAAAGAAGTGAAAGTTAGTAGTTAGACATTATAATAGAACTTGTAGTCATATTAGGTAAGTTTTAAAAATTGAGCAGATATATTTTAAACAGGTCATCTTTAAACCCTTCAGAGATCTACAGAATATGGCATTTGAAATGATTTAATAACTTAGAAAATTTTTCTTTTTGTTATGACTATGAGACATATTGGCTCCTGACAAGTATCAATCTACTTCAGAGAAAATATGGACATTGAAGAAACTGCATATGGAGTTAACTTTCATTGTGGCAAAAGTTAGCCACTGGACAACAATGTATCCTCAAATCAACAAGACAAAATGGACAGACAAAGGAATACTGATTCTTGCCAAAACAAGTGTGGTTATGGCTTTATCAAAAGTCATCTTCTGAGGCCAGGACAATATGGCACCATCCCTGAAGTGGCCTTCGCAATCCGGAAAAGGTACAGTGCCCTTTTCTTCAAAGGCAGCTGAACAGGCAGTGGGCAGATGGCTACTGAAGTGCAATGGAACAGCAGCTGAAACAGTTATTCTTGGAGTAAGCTCACGCCTCTCAATAGTAGACTGGCATTTAATAGAGGGATGTGGAGAAGAACAGGATGCTAAGATGAAGCTATATATATACACAGCCAAGAAGAATGGACAGCTGAATTTAAAAAACCATCAACAATTTCCAGAATTTAAAATCCTGAATCATGACATGACACTAGTGGAATTCAGGTGTTTCTGGTACATGGATTGCTCTCACCCAATGTGAGGTTGAACTGTTAACCTTGTGTACATCCTACTTCACAAATGAGTCTGTCAGATATGCTAAGCTGAAGATGATGCCCCAACACTGCAGAGAAACCTCAGGTGACTGTCCAGGCAGCTGGCTGTTTCTGTCAACTCACGAATTTTTTGCAAGTTGCCTGCATGCAATTCCTGTTTTTATTTTTGTTAGGTGATATCATTTTCTTCTTGGGACTCTGAGGGAGTTAAAGATTAGTTAGTTATAGTTGAAGATTAGTTAGTTATAGTTGAAGACTAATTAGGATAGAAAGTGAATTAGATACATTTTGGACTTAGCAAAACAGGAAGGATAATTAAATTATTTTCTCTGAATTTGTTAAATAAAAATGGACTAGACACTGTTTAGGTATTTATTACTTGTATATATTGTATATAGTTATTGTACTTTTCTGTATAGTTTTTCTTATGTTAGTTATAACCTTTTTCTTTTTTCTTTTTATTAAAATAGAAAAGGGGAAATATGGTGGTATTTTATTTGTACTGAAATGTGACTTTTTTGTATGTTAATAAATAAAGTTACCTGGGGGTCAGAGCTAATAGCAAGCTGTTGCAGAGCTGGATGTTCTTGGTGAACGCCTTTAATTCCCACACTTGGAAGCCAGAGCTAGGTCTGTGCTAGATCTCTGTGTGTTCAAGGATACAGCCAGCATTGGTGACACACGCCTTTAATCTCAATACCATAGAAGACCTGAAAGGATCTACAGACAGGCAATGACGAGGCAGTCATGTGTTTGGGTTTACAACCAATGAGAAGGTAGAACAGAAAGACTATATAAAGACAAACACCCAGGAAGTAGGTCCTCTTTTGGAGAGGTCTCTTGGCTAAAGAGGTTAGCTGCAGCAGGCGGGTAAGGCTTTTAGCTCTGATCTCCTGGCTTTCTTCTTTGCATTGGTTCTGTGTTTCTTATTTAATAAGATGGTTGGCTACATCTACAGTTTTGTCCTGGTTGAAAATCTGACCATGTAGGAGAAATTGGATAAAATGGCTCTTGTGCATGCAATGATATCATTGGGTCTGGCAACTGCTGTGCTTCTTTGCCAACAACTGCTATTGAACACTTGGCATCTTCGCTGCTGCTCTAGAGGCTCAGGATTAAATGCAGAGAGGCCAGCAGCCCTGCCAGTTCATCTGTTGGCTCAGCAGGCAGGCAGGACCCAAGCATCAAGAGAGATGGAGAAAGCTTTGAAATCACCAGTTTGAACACCCTGTCTTGAATAGAGAAGTCTGAAAATGAGGGGAGTAAGTCAGAATTAAAGTTAAAGGTCCAGCTGTGGCAACTCAAATGGAGAAGGTGAGCACCCTTAGGGAACAGGTCAGACTAAGAGATATACTCTTCTGATGGGACAATATAGGAGGCAGAAGAGGTTTGGATATGGACACAATGATCATTTTGTGCAGGGTGTTCTTTGTCTTAAGACTCTCTGCACTGTAGGATGTTTAACAGCACCTCTGGTTCTGTACCATTAAATGATAATAGCAACCTTGTGTTAGTTACTTTTCATGTTGCTACAATAAAATGCCAGACAAGAGCAGCTAAAGGAAGGGAAAGATTGTTTTGTCTTGGTTACAAGATAGGGTCCATCATGGCATGGGGACATAGGTGCAGGGGGTTGGAGGATAGCACCAAAACCATTAAGCATGTGATGACATTGCATCTGCAGTCAGGAATCAGAGAGAGTTGAATACTGGTGCTCAGATCCCTTGTTTGATCTCCTCTCCAATTAAGTCTAGGACCACAGCCTATGGAATGGTGTTGTCCACATTTAGGGTAGTTTTCCCACCTTAAATAATCTGCTCTAGACATTTCTTCATACACATGCTCAGATGTTTTTGTCCTAGTGATTCTAAATCTCATCACTCTTGATAGACAATCAAAATTATCTGTAACAATCCCTACAGGTTAGATAAGAAAAGTATCTCCATATACCACCTAATGCCTTTGGGGTACATAGGGTCTGAAAATTAAGCCCACCAACAGAGCATATGGTGGACATTTTAGCATGCTCCATTTAGAATTTTTGGTACCTAATGATCCTAATTACCCTCTATTACAGATGAATTGTGACTTCCCAGCAAGATATGCTGAGGTCCTAGCCTTCAGTCTTTCAGAATGTGACCTTATTTGGAAGTGATGCTTTTGGCAATATTAATACCTAAGATAAGGCTATAGTATTATAGGGTGGTACCCTATACTAGTCAACCCAGCTTGACTAGTATTCTGATAAGAAGGTGGTTATGTGAGCACATGGAGGAAGAACACAATATGATGACAGAGGTAGATTATACTTTACAAATGTCTCAAATGACAAATCTGGGAAGTGAAAGGCTGAGAGAGGAGACACCATCCCACTGTCCAGGGATCACCATGTATTAAGCACACAGGTAAAGCCACGGAACACATGGCAACATATAGATTAACAGAAACAGGCTGAGTTTAAGTATAAGAGCTAATCAGTGGTAGGCCTGAGCTAATGGTCTCACAGTTTTCAATATTATTAGCCTGTGTGTGTTTATTTGGGTCTGAGTGGCTACAGGCTCAGGCAGGACTGGAGAAAAATGCAGCTACAAATGGTGCCCAATGGCTTGAGTTTCCACCTAAAACCTGAGAATATTTAATAAGCAATTCTAAATGGAGCCAAAACCAGATTCCTACTTCATGTCTCATGTGGGTGGCTAGACACTGCAACATGTGGGCTTGAGTTACTCTATGGAGGGTTCCTGCCATGTGGGCTTGACCTGCATGCAACATGGCAGATTCCAAGCTGTGTAGTATGTTGCATGGTGGATATAGCTTTTGCTAGTTAAAAAGTTAAAAAGAAAGTAAAAGTAATATAAAAATAAGCTACATAGAGATGGATATCACACAGAGAATCTGGATTGTGTTATCTTTGGAATTTTTAACTGCAGAAAGACATTTGATTATAAAGACTGCTCAGTTAAACCAATCTGTATATTTTAAAGTTACCTTGACTTCAAAATTTTGACCTAAGGATATCTTACTTTGGAGAGGAGGCTCTGCTTTTGTTTCCACGGGAAGCAAGGGGCAATGGATTTGTTCCAGATTTAAGATACATCAGGTTTGACCATCCAAGCCCCCCTGAAAGGTCTCTGATCACACCATGACATAGAAGATCCAACATCCAGAATGGTTTCAAGGCAACTAGCTCAGGCAACACAACCTCATGGACTACTCCATAATCCTAAAATCTTCTTTGTGTCCCCATAAAAATACAGCACTTTCATCCAGCAGGAAGTAGACTAGAAAACTATGCCCACATTCCCAAAAATTAGATTATGGATGTTTGTATTGTTTAGGTTGTTGGTTACAAATTGTTATTGGCCATAGTCAATACCTTTCTAAAATAAGAAAGGGGGATAAGATACAGAAATATAGGATATAGATATGATAGGATAAAACGGTAGAGTGTTGAAAATACTTTTAAAGAGCAACTTGTTTAAAATATTTTACATTGATGTGAATTTTAGTTTATTGATATAAATTTAAAGTTAATTTTGTTATACTGTATGTATATTTCTACTCTTGTTTAAGGTATTATGTTTTTGCAACTCATTTAAATTGTAATGGATAACTAAGAAATATAGATTAATAATTAGTCTTCCATCATAGTCAAACTTGTAGTCATGTTAGTTAAGTTTTCCAGGTATACATAGATATATTTCAGATAGGTTGGTAATCTTCAAACACTTCAAAGACCTACAGAATATGACATTTAAAATGTTTTAAAAATTTAGACTTTCTGGACAGTAAGACACATCTGCTCTTGGCAGCACCAATTTACTTCAGAGAGGAGTATGGACATCAAAGACACTTCATATGGAGTTTATCTTCACCTTGGCAAAAATAGCCACTTGGGCAAGAAACTGTTCTTGCCTGGACTGCTTGACCTGTAAGAGGGTGACCACTGAACTTTGCTTGACAAAATTGTCCTTCAGGTTCCTGCTTCACAGAGGAAACTGCCAGACATTCTACAGGACACAGAGAGAAGTGACTGAGAGACTCTAGGCCTGTGGGCTGAAGACAGATGCCCCAACTTTACAGAGGATCGTTAGATGACTGTCCAGGCTGCCAGCTGTCTCTGTCTACTCTCACAAGACTCTCAAAAGTTGCTTGTGTCCTTCTCCCATTTCTCAGGTAATATTATATCCTTTTGAGGTCTTTGGTGTAGTTGAAGACTAGATAGTTATAATTTCCTTAGTTATGATAAAAGATAAGTTAGATATGAAATCTTAGACTCACAAATGTAGGATAAATATGATATCTTCTTTAATTTTGCCAAATACAAATAGATTAGATATTATAAATAGACTAGATGCTGTAATTGTAATTCATGCTTGATAATTGTTTTGTTATATGTAATTTTACTATGTTAAAGTTAAAACCTTCCTTTTTGAAAAAAAAAAAGAAGTGCTGTGGATATCTGTATGCTGTGAATGTTACTATGATTGATTGATCAATAAAATGCTGAATGGCCAGTAGCCAGGCAGGAAGTATAGGTGGGACAATAAGAGAGAATTCTGGGAAGTGGAAGGCTGAGAGAGGAAATGCCAGCCTGCCATCCAGGGAGCAGCATGTAACAGGCACACAGGTAAATCCACAGAACACGTGGCAACATATAGATTAACAGAAATGGGCTGAGTTTAAGTGTAAGAGCTAGTCAGTGCTAGACCTGAGCTAATGGCTGAGCAGTTTTCAATAATATTAGCCTGTGTGTGTTTATTTGGGTTTGAGTGGCTGTGGGCCTGGGTGGGACTGGAGAAAACTTCAGTTACAGACAAACATCAGAAGTCAATATAAGGACATGCTAACAGCAAGGGTCCAACATCATCTTGATTTTGTACATTGAGTCCACATAACTAGTAGACAAGACATTCCTGCTGTTTCAGCTGCCCAGTATGTTTGATACTTTGTTCATGAAATCTAAATAAATTAATGCAATCTTTTTGCTAATGTTTGTCACCAAAGACAGGCAGTGAGTGGTTGTTAGGATTAGTACACTGTGTCATAGTAACTGACTATCTGGAGAAATCAGGGAGAGAGAGAGAGGACTGCTAGCTATCCCCAGCCTGAATCAGTTTTCTCATCTCTCTTTAAGTCAATTTATTCCCTCAAATGGGCCATTTCTGTGAGCTTTCCATTAAAGGTTAAAGACCCAACACAATCCTACACGCTGTACATTCATGTTTTCTTTTTCTCTTCTGCCTCTTCTTTCATTCTTTAACCAAGGCCAGAATGTAGGAATAGTGGAGAAAGCATCCTTCATTTAGCTATGAGAAGCACAAGCCCATTCCCTATCCTATACTTCAGAGTTGAACAATAGTATTAAAGTTAGAATCTCAAATGCCTTGCATGGCTCCTTTTTAAAAAGCTTTCTGTATTGAAAAATGTGACTCACAAGCCCCAGTTAGATGGCTTAGTAGGTAAGGATACTTGCCCCCACCCTGACAACCTGGGTTTAATCTATTAGGCCCACATGACAGAAAGAAAGAACTGACTCTTACAAGTTGTCCTTTGAAGGTTCAAAAGACACAAAAGAAAAAGGAAAGATGGAAAGTCATTGAAAGAGACAATTGGCATTGTAGGATTTCTTTGTGTTTAAATTTATGCCTGCATCATATGGTAGTTCTATGCTTAGTTTTCTAAGGAAATTCCATACTGTTTCCCATAATGACTACATCATCTTACATTTCCACCAGAAGTTTGGTAGGCTTTCTGCAGCTCCTCACTAATAATGTTTTCTGTTTTCTTTTTGGTAGGAGCTATCCTTATGGAATAAGTTGATGTTACATTGTAGTTTTGATTTACATTTTCCAGATGATTAGTGATGTATGACATCTTCTTATAAGAAAATATTCAAAGAATCTCATTTAATATTTTCTCATAAGAAGATGTCATACATCACTAATCATCTGGAAAACATAAATCAAAATGTGATTCTTTGCATATTTTAATCCTACTTCTAGGCATACATGCAAAAGGACTAAAATCATTATACCAAATAGTATCTACATTCCTATATCCATTCCAAGTTTTTTTTTTACCATAACCAAGACACAGAAATAGCTTAAGAATTCATTAACTGACAAATGAACAAAGAAAACATGGGATATGTGAACAGTAGTATTCACTCACATAAAAGAAGAAAATTCTGTAATCTATGAGCCTATGGAAGTGTCTTCAGAACTCTGTTAAGAGAAATAAACCTGACACAGAAAGACATATAAGCCATGATAACACACACACACACACACACACACACACACACACACAAAATCACAAACCATTAAATTATAGGACAGAGCAGAATACTGGCTACCATAGGGTAAATTGGGGAATATTTACTGAACAACACTAATTAACTTTGGAAATAGCAACTTATAGAAGAAGAGTTTCCCTTGGTTTATGGTTCCAGAGGGTTAATCATGTCAAGGAGCCATGGAAGTGAGTATCAGGCTTCAGGATCAGGAAGCTGAGAGATCACATCTTTAACAGCAAGCATGAAGCAGAATGACCTGGAAATGGCATGAGACTATATAATCTTTTTTTAAAGGGTATCAGTGGATTTATTAAGATATAAAATAGAGAGAAATACACTCAGGGATGCAGAACAAAGTAAAGAGCCTTTGTCATCATGTGTTCTTCCCAGGGGTGAATGGAACCAGCCAACTGGTTTTCAACCACTTTGAGAGAGAGACCATGCACCCCTCCTTAATTTTAAGCAGTCAGGTACTCAGAAAAAATAATCATGCCTCTATCGGGCCAGATATTCTAAGGTCATTGGTAGAGCAAATTCCCATCACACCCCTGTATCTTTCTCCAAAGATCCTGGAATAGGTTGAAGGGGTCATGACTAGAAAAAGAAAGCCTGGTTTGATAGGTATAACCACAGAGACTATATAATCTTAAAGCCAGCCATAGTAATGTACTTCCTTCAGCAGGGCTACAACACTTAAATTGCCCCAAACAGTGCTACTGACTGTGAACAAAGTGTTCAAATAACCAATCCTATTGGGAGCATTTCTCATTCAAACCACAACACTATCTTATTTGTCAATTTTGCCTAAAGAAAGCTGTGCAAAATTAAAGAAATAAGACATATTACGCTAAGAAAATATTCAATACATGGCTTAGACACATTCAAAGTTTGCCAGTAGTTTGACTTCAATGACTCTCCAAGTACCAAGTCTGTTAAGGCAGATAGACAAAAGGGAAATGCAGTACTGGAAACCAGTAAGTGGTTGGAGGGAACCCACACACAGAATCTTATTGTCAGAATCTCACTTTTCTATTAGTTTAACTTATTCTGTGTTGGCAGAACTGCTAGCCGTACATCCAGATTTGCTTTTCCCAAACAGAGTATCTTTGGTGATGGCTCAATTCAGCCTGTATATGTAAAAGAGAACACATACAGGTTCTGGGGTTAAAGTTTAGCTATCTGTGGAAGGAGAATTGTTTGACCATCCAGTTCTGTATTCTGCAATGATTCCACTCAGTATGCTGTTTTGCCCTTTGGGCCATGGAGCAAAGACAAGGACTCTATCAAGAAACATAGTTGGAAGTAATTTGTTCATGACCTTTAGCAAGATCTGGAATATTATTGTCCTTTGCTTCTTAAAGCTGTTGCAAGCATCAAGAAGCCCACTTTACTTCTTTGAGGATTCATCTACATTATCTGAATATTGGATAATAATCACTCTCCCAAGCCTAGCATTCCAGTGTAGATGAAATTCTAAACGGTCATAGTAAATAAGAAACACAGATCCAAATACAGAGTTAAAGCCTAAGAGATCAGAGCAAGAGCCACAACTCCCTTTACCTTACCATTCGCTGTCATTCTTTCCCTGAGAGAAAGACCTTCTCCTGTGTGACCTGTCTTTTTATTGCTTTTCTGTTCTGCCTTCTCATTGGCTCTAAGCCCAGCCACAAGACTTCCTCATCACTGCCTGTCTATACAGAACTCCTGGTCTCTATGGTTGGTACTGGGATTAAAGACTCGAGGGTCACCATGCTTGGCTGTGTCCTTGACCACACAGAGGCTCTGCCTGCCATGTGATCAGATTAAGGGCTTGGGCTACCACCACCTGAATTTTAATTTAATTTAATTTTACAATATAATTTAATTCTACATATTAGCCATGGATTCCCTTCTTCTCCCTCTTCCTGCCCCCTTTCCCTTTCCCCCAGCCAACCCCTGATTTCCATCTCTTCCAGGGCAAAGACTTCCCCTAGGATTGAGATCAACCTGGTAGAATCAGTCTAGGCAGGTCCAGTCCCCTCCTACCAGGCTGAGCCAAGCGTCCCTGCATAAGCCCCAGGTTTCAAACAGCCAACTCATGCAATGAGCACACGACCCGGTCCCACTGCCTGGGTGCCTCCCAAACAGATCAAGCCAATCAACTGTCTCACCTATTCAGAGGGCCTGATCCAGTTAGGGGTCCCTCAGCTTTTGGTTCATAGTTCATGTGTTTCCATTCGTTTGGCTATTTGTCCCTGTGCTTTATCCAACCTTGGTCTCAACAATTCTAACTCATATAAACCCTCCTCTTTCTTGCTAACTGGACTCCTGGAGCTCCACCTGGGGCCTGGCTGTGGATCTCTGCATCCAGTTCCCTAATTCATTGGATGGGGTTTCTAGCACAACACTTAGGGTGTTTGGCCATCCTATCACCAGAGTAGGTCAGTTTGGGCTGTCTCTTGACCATTGCCAGCAGTCTATTGTGAGGGAATCTTTGTAGATTTCTGTGGGCCTCTCTAGCACTTTGCTTCTTCCTAATCTCATGTGGTCTTCATTTATCATGGTCTTTTATTTCTTGTTCTCCCTCTCTGTTCTTGATCCAGCTGGGATCTCCCGCTCCCCCAAGCTCCCTTTCCTTCTACCCTTGCCCTTCATTACCCCCACGCTCGTCCAGGGTGTTCATGTAGATCTCATCCATTTCTCCATCATTGGGTGATCCCCGTGTCTTTCTTGTGGTCCTGTTTTCCAGGTAGCCTCCCTGGTGTTGTGAGTAGCAGTCCAGTCATCATTGTTCCACATCTAGCATCTTCCTATGAGTGAGTGCATACCATATTTGTCTTTCTGAGTCTGGGTTACCTCACTCAGGATGATTTTTTCTAGATCTATCCATTTGCCTGCAAACCTCATGATGTCATTGTTTTTCTCTGCTGAGTAGTATTCCATTGTGTATATGTGCCACAATTTATTTATCCATTCTTCAGTTGAAGGTCATCTAGGTTGTTTCCAGGTTCTGGCTACTACAAACAATGCTGATATGAACATAGCTGAGCAACTCCTCTTGTGGTATGATATAGCATTCCTTGGGTATATGCCCAAGAGTGGTATAGCTGGATCTTGGAGGAGATTGATTCCCAATTTTCTAAGAAAGTACCATATTGATTTCCAAAGTGGTTGTACAATCTTGCTTTCCCACCAGCAGTGGAGGACAATTCACCTAGCTCCACATCCTCTCCAGCATAAGGTGTCTTCAGTGTTTTTGATCTTAGCCATTCTAACAGGCATAAGATGGTATCTCAGAGTCGTTATGATTTGCATTTCCCTGATAATTAGGGAAGTTGAGCAATTCCTTAAATGTCTTTCAGCCATTTGAGTTTCCTCTGTTGAGAATTCTCTGTTTAGTTCTATAGCCCATTTATCAATTGGACTGTTGGTCATTTTGATGTCTAATTTCTTGACTTCCTTATGTATTCTGGATATCAGTCCTCTGTCAGATGTGGGGTTGTTGAAGACCTTTTCCCACTCTGTCGGCTGTCGCTTTGCCTTGTTGACCATATCCTTTGCTCTACAAAAGCTTCTCAGTTTCAAGAGGTCCCATTGATTAATTGTTTCTTTCGGTGTCTGAGCTACCACCATCTCACTTCTATTCCTGGCTCTCTGATAATGACCTCTGATCTCCAGGAAAACTTTATTTATTAACATACAAATAAAATCACATTTAAGTACAATTAAAACATTACCACATTCCAGATTCCATGATGCAAGCCTGTGAGTATCTGTCACATTAATAACATATATTTGAGATTTAGTTCATTTGGTAGCGCCTTTGGATAGAGCAAAACCCTATAACTGTGAAAGAATATATTACTGTTATTTTAAAATGCCTCATTATTGCTATTTAAAATGAATACACATGGGGAAAAAGGCTTTTGCTGATGGCAATCAGGGTAAAAATCTTTGACATAGGGAAAGTTCCCTGGTTTATCAGGATAGGCTCAGTATAATCACAACAAACTATAAGAGGGAAGCAAGAGGTATGGAGTCTGACAGACTTGATCATTTTAACTCTGTTAATCATGCTTCTTTAGAGGAACAGAATAAATAGAATAACTATACATTAAAAGGGTTTATTAGGTTGGCTTTCACAATGCAATTGGAGTGATCTAATTGGCTGTAACACAGTGTAGAGACTGAGAACCCAGTAATTGTTTCGTACATAAAACTGGGTTTCTCAGAAGTACCATTGTGACAATGAAGGACCAGAAGATTCCTGGAAATACTGTTCTTCAACCCTTGGAATCTGAAAGAAACTGGGTTATGATATCAGTGAAGGAATGGCAAGCAGAAATTTTATCTTAGCAATGGAAAGCTAATACATTCTATAAAAAAGCATCAAACATATTTCCATGTTAGTTGATTCTCTGATAATTATATAATAATATATTGAAAGACATATGAGGCAAGGAGCCATGTAGAAGTCTGTGGCCTTTGTTAACAACCAATGGCTGTGTTGATGTCTATGATCAGTACTGCCACTAGAAACCATATGGATGGAAGTCGATGATCCAGGCAGCCTCTGACTCTAAAGGGCAGGGAAGCTTCCTTTGCAGTGGTGTTGATGACTGAAGACACACAGTTGAGAATGAGAGGCATGTATGGCTTCTGCGACAACCTCTCCTCACCACTCTCAATCAACCCCCCACAAAAGAAACAGTATAGAAGGGAAGCTATTTGAGGATAACTCTTAAAAATTGTGATATGGATCTGGGCAGTGGTGGCACACACCTTTTATCCCAGCATTCGGGAGGCAGAGCCAGGCAGATCTCTCTGAGTTTGAGGCGCCAAACTACACAGAGAAACCCTGTCTTGAAAAAACTAAAAAAAAAAAAAAAAAAAAAAAAGAAAAAGAAAAAAAATTGTGATAGTTTCTGACAAGGATTGGGGTGGGGAAGGACTCAGGTTTCTTTTTGGTATTTTCTTTTTTTCTTTTTCTTTTCTTTGGGGGAGGTCCCAAGGGAGGGGAGTGGTCCTAGGAGGACTGAGAAGCAAATGTGGTCAGGGAGCATTATGTGAAACTCCAAAATAATCAATAGAAATATTATATTGGAAAAGAAGAAAGATATGGTACAAAATAAAAGAAATCAGGGGCTAGGGAAGTGACTTACAACTAAGAGCACATACTGTACTTTTAGAGGACCGGGCTTCAGTTCCTGGCACACACACCAAGCAGCTCACAACTGTCTGAAACTCCAGTTCCAGGGGCTGGAACATCTCTGGCCTCCAAGGCCAATTGCATTCACACACACACACACACACACACACACACACACACACACACACACACACAGACATACACACACACATGAGAGAGAGAGAGATCCCTCCACATAACTAAAAGTAATAAAAATAAGCCTTCAAAAATAAAATTAGTGAAAATAAATGTGATCATTGCTTATACCTAATATTTATATATAGCTTTAAATTTCACAAAATATTTTCTCCTAATGGTTTTAGTTCATTTTTATAGAGTAATTAGGGAGAAGATAAGACAGTGAACATATTTCTTGGATAATAAAACTTGCATTTCCCAGACATTAAATTATTTAGTCAAGCCAGTTCGGGTGTCATAAGACTACTGCCATCCCAGCTGCTTGAAAGATTGAAGCAAACAGACTGTAAATTTAATGCCTGACTGGGCTACAATAGTGAGTTTATGGCCAACCCAGGCAACTTTGTGAGACTGTGTTTAAAATATATATATATATATAAAAGTAAAAGGGAGCTGGTGATGTAGCTCAGTAGTAAAATACTTGCTTAGAATATGTGAAGGCCCTTGGTTAAACGCCCTCCAAGTACTAAAAAAGAAAAGAAACAAGCAAACAAATAAGAAAAAAGCAGCAAAAATGCTGAGAAAGGCAAAAATATTTCTCATTTTTACAAGTAAGTGGTAGAGCTGGGACTTGAAGATGAAGGTTTCGATTCTAAATAGAAGCCTTTCCTACTTCTAGTAAATAATTTGATTATTTACCTATTATCTTCCAGTAAATAATTAAAAAAATAGTTGTAGAGTAGGTACAAACTACATAGCTGATAAAACAGGGTTGTATAAGTTAGTCCATTGTTTCTATGACTGAGTGTAGCTTCTTTTTTTTTAAGGATACAATGCAATTTTATTTTTTCCTTTTATTTTATTTTTCAATACCATTCAGTTCTATATATCAACCACAGATTCCCTTGTTCTCCCCCATCCTGCCACCTCCCTTTCCCCTGGGAAGCCCCCATTTCCACCTCCTCCAGGGCAAAGCCTCCCAAGAGGACTGAGAACAACCTGGTAGACTCAATCCAGGCAGGACCAGGCCCCTCCTCCCAGACAGAGCCAAGCATCCCTGCATAAGCCCCAGGTTTCAAACAGCCAACTCTTGCAATGAGCACAGGACCTGGTTCCACTGCCTAGAAGCCTCCCAAACAGATTAAGCCAATCAACTGTCCCACCTATTCAGAGGGCCTGATCCAGTTGGTGGCCCCTCAGCCTTTGGTTCATAGTTCATGTGTTTCCATTCGTTTGGCTATTTGTCCCTGTGCTTTATCCAATCTTGGTTTCAACAATTCTAACTCATATAAACCCTCCTCTTTCTCGGTAGTTGGACTACCGGAGCTCCACCTGGGGCCTAGCCTTGGATCTCTGCATCCAGATTCCTCAGTCATTGGATGGGGTTTCTGGCATGACTATTAGGGTGTTTGGCCATCCCATTACCAGAGTAGGTCAGTTCCACCTATCTCTCGACCATTGCCAGCAATCTATTGTGGGAGTATATTTGTGGATTTCTGTGGGCCTCTCTAGTACTTTGTTTCTTCCTTTTCTCATGTGGTCTTCATTTATCATGGTCTTTTATTTCTTGTTCTCCCTCTCTGTTCTTGATCCAGCTGGGATTTCGTGCTCCCACAAGCTCTCTTTCCGTCGTCCCTCGCCCTTCATTACTCCCAATCAAGTCCAGGTTGTTCATGTAGATCTCGGCCATTTCTCCATCATTGGACAATCCTCCTGTCTTTCTTGGGGTCCAGTTTTCCAGGTAGCCTCCCTGGTGATGTGAGTAGCAGTCCAGTCATCCTTGTTCCACAACTAGTATCCTCCTATGAGTGAGTACATACCATGTTTGTCTTTCTGAGTCTGGGTTACCTCACTCAGGATGATTTTTTTCTAGATCCATCCATTTGACTGCAACCTCATAATATCATTGTTTTTCTCTGCTGAGTAGTATTCCATTGTGTATATGTGCCACAATTTATTTATCAATTCTTCAGTTGAAGTGCATCTAGGTTGTTTCCAGGTTTTGGCTATGACAAACAATACTGATATGAACATAGCTGAGCAAGTCCTCTTGTGGTATGATTGAGCATTTCTTGGGTATATGCCCAAGAGTGGTATAGCTGGATCTTGGGGGAGATTGATTTCCAATTTTCTAAGAAAGTACCATATTGATTTCCAAAGTGGTTGTACAAGCTTGCATTCCCACCAGCAGTGGAGGAGAGTTCCCCTAGCTCCACATCCTCTCCAGCATAAGGTGTCTTCAGTGTTTTTGATCTTAGCCATTTTGACAGGCATAAGGTGGTATCTCAGAGTTGTTTTGATTTGCATTTCCCTGATGATTAGGGATGTTGAGCAATTCCTTAAATGTCTTTCAGCCATTTGAATTTCCTCTGTTGAGAATTCTCTGTTTAGTTCTATAGCCCATTTCTTAATTGTACTGTTGGTCGTTTTGATGTCTGTTTTCTTGAGTTCCTTATATATTCTGGATATCAGTCCTCTGTCAGATGTGGGGTTGGTGAAGACCTTTCTCATTCTGTAGGCTGTTGCTTTGCCTTGTTGACCATATCCTTTGCTCTACAAAAGCTTCTCAGTTTCAAGAGGTCCCCTTGATTGATTGTTTCTCTCAGTGTCTATGCTACTGGTGTTATATTTAGGAAGTGATCTATGCCAATGCGTTCAAGACTACTTCCTACTTTCTCTTCTAGCAGGTTCAGAGTATCTGGATTTATGTTGAGGTCCTCGATCCACTTGGACTTAAGGTTTGTGCACGGTGACATATATGGATCTATTTGCAGCCTTCTACACATTGATATCCAGTTATGCCAGCACCATTTGTTGAAGATGCTTTCTTTTTTCTATTGTACACTTTTGGCTTCTTTGTCAAAAATTATATGTTCATAGGTGTGTGGGTTAATGTCAGGGTCTTCAATTTGATTCCATTGGTCCACATGTCGGTTTTTATGCCAATACCAAGCTGTTTTTATTACTGTAGCTCTATAGTAGAGCTTGAAGTCAGGGATCGTGATGCCTCCAGAGATTGTTTTATTGTACAGGATTCTTTTGGCTATTCTTGGTTTTTTGTTTTTCCATATGAAGTTGAATATTATTCTTTCCAGGTCTGTGAAGAATTGTGTTGGTATTTTGATGGGGATTGCATTGAATCTGTAGATTGCTTTTGGTAAAATTGCCATTTTTACTATGTTGGTCCTGCTTATCCATGAGCATGGGAGATCTTTTCATTTTCTGACATCTTCTTCAATTTCTTTTCTCAGGGACTTAAAGTTCTTGCCATATAGGTCCTTCACTTGTTGGTTAGTGTTACCCCAAGGTATTTTATGTCATTTGTGGCTATTGTAAAGGGTGATGTATCTCTGATTTCCTTCTCAGCTTCGTTGTCCATTGTTTATAGGAGGGCTACTGATTTTTTTGAGTTTATCTTGTATCCTGCTATGTTGCTGAAGGTGTTAATAAGCAATATCAGTTCCTTGGTGGAATCTTTGGGGTCACTCAATATACTATCATGTCATCTGCAAATAGGGAAATCTTGACTTCTTCCTTTTCAATTTGTATCCCCTTAATCTCCTTATGTTGTCTTATTCCTCTGGCTAGAACTTCAAGTACTATATTGAATAAGTATGGGGAGAGTGGACAGCCTTGCCTCGTTCCTGATTTTAGTGGAATTGCTTTGAGTATCTGTCCTTTTAATTTGATGTTGGCTGTTGGCTTGCTGTAAATTGCATTTATTATGTTTAGGTATGTTCCCTGTATTCCTGATCGCTCCAAGACTTTTATCATGAAGAGGTATTGGATTTTGTCAAATGCCTTTTCTGCATCTAGTGAGATGATCATGTGGTTTTTTTCTTTGAGTTCTTTTATATGGGTATTACATTGATGGATTTTCATATGTTGAACCACCCTTGCATCCCTGGGATGAAGCCTACTTGATCATGGTAGATAATTGTTCTGATTTGTTCTTGGAGTCTGTTTGCCAGTATTTTATTGAGTATTTTTGCATCAATGTTCACGAGAGAGTTCAGTTTGTAGTTATCTTTCTTTTTGGTATCCTTGTTTGGTTTAGGAATCAGGGTAATTGTAGTCTCATAGAAGGAGTTTGGTAATGTTCCTTCTGTTTCTATTGTGTGGAACAATTTAGAGTGCATTGGCATTAACTCTTCTTTGAAGATCTGGTAGAATTCTGAGGTGAAACCATCTGGTCCTGGGCTTTTTTTTTGTTTGGGATACTTTTAATGACTGTTTCTATTTCCGTAGGGGTTATTGGACTATTTAAATAGTTTATCTGGTCTTGATTTAACTTAGGTATTTGGTACCTATCCCGAAAATTGTCCATTTCTTTTAGGTTTTCCAGTTTTGTGGAGTACAGGTTTTTGAAATATGACCTGATAATTCTCTGGATTTCCTCAATGTCTGTTGTTATGTCCCCCTTTTCATTTCTGATTTTGTTGATTTGGATTCTCTTTCTCTGTCTTTTGGTTAGTTTGGATAAGGGCTTGTCTATCTTGTTGATTTTCTCCAAGAACAAACTCTTTGTTTCCTTAATTTTTTTTTATATTGGTCTCTCTATTTCTATTTTATTGATTTCACCTCTCACTTTGATAATTTCCTGGCATCTATTCTTCCTGGGAAACTTTGCTTCTTCTTGTTCTAGAGCTTTCAGTTGTGCTGTTAAGTCACTAGTGTGGGATTTCTCCAACTTTTTTATGTGGGCATTTAGTGCTATGAATTTCCCTCTTAGCACTGCTTTAATAGTGTCCCATAACTTTGGGTATGTTGTGTCTTCATTTTCGTTGATCTCTAGGAAGTCTTTAATTTCTTCCTTAACCCATTGGTGATTCAGTTGAGCATTATTCAGTTTCCATGATATTGTAGGTTTTCTGTAGGTTTTGTTGTTGTTGAAATCTAACTTTAAACCATGGTGGTCTGATAGAACACAGGAGGTTATTCCCATTGTTTTGTGTCTGTTGAGATTTGCTTTGTGGCCAAGTATGTGGTCAATTTTAGACAAAGTTCCATGGGGTGCTGAGAAGAAGGTATATTCTTTTTTGTTAGGATGGAATGTTCTGTAGATATCTATTAGGTCCATTTGCGTCATGACATCAGTTAAGTTCTTTATTTCTCTGTTAAGTTTTGATTTGGGAGATCTGTCCAGTGGAGAAAGTGGGGTATTGAGATCTCCCACTATTAATGTGTGGGGATTTATATGTGGTTTAAGCTTTAGTAATGTTTCTTTTACATATGTGGGTGCCCTTGTGTTTGGGGCATAAATGTTCAGAATTGAAACTTCATCTTGGTGGATCATTCCTGTGATGAGGATGTAATGCCCTTCTTGATCTCTTTTGATTGATTTTAGTTTGAAGTCTATTTTGCTGGATATCAGGATGGCTACACCTGCTTTTTTCTTAAGACTGTTTGATTAGAAAGTCTTTTACCAACCTTTTATTCTTAGGTAGTGTCTGTCTTTGAATTTGAGATGTGTTTCTTGTATGCAGCAGAAAGATGGGTCTTGCTTTTGTATCCATTCTGTAAGCTTATGTCTTTTTATAGGTGAATTAAGTCCATTGATATTAAGGGATATTAACGACCAGTGATTGTTTATCCCTGTTATTTTTTGGTGTTAGTGTGTGTGTACTCCTCTTCTTTGGGGTTTACTGCTGTGGCTTTATCTATTGCCTGTGTTTTCGAGTGTGTATCTGACTTCCTTAGGTTGGAATTTTCCTTCTAGTGCTTTCTGTAGGGATGGGTTTGTGGATAAGTATTGTTTGAATCTGGCTTTGTCTTGGAATGTCTTGTTCATTCCATGTATGATGATTGAAAGTTTTGCTGGGTATATTAGTCTGGGCTGACATCCATGGTCTCTTAGTGTCTACATTACATCTGTCCAGGTCCTTCTGGCTTTCAAAGTCTCCATTGCGAAATCAGGTGTTATTCTGATGGGTTTACCTTTATAGGTAACTTGGCCTTTTTCCTTGCCTGCTCTTAATATTCTTTCTTTATTCTGTACATTTTTTTGTTTTATTATTATGTGGCGAGAGTACTTTTTGGGGGGTCTAGTCTGTTTGGTGTTCTACAGGCTTCTTGTATCTTCATAGGCATTTCCTCTTTAATTTGGGAAAGTTTTCTTCTATGATTTTTTTGAATATATTTTCTGTGCCTTTGAGTTGGTATTCTTCTCCTTCTTCTTTCCCTATTATTCGTAGGCTTGGTCTTTTCATGATGTCCCAAATTTCTTGGACATTTTGGTTCATTACTTTGTTGGCTTTAGTGTTTTCTTTTACTGATGAATCTATTTCTTCTACCGTATCTTCATTACCAGAGATCCTCTCCTCCATCTCTTGCATTCTGTTGGTTATACTTGCATCTGAAGTTTCCGATTGTTTACTCATATTTTCTATTTCCAGCATTCCCTCTGTTTGTGTCTTCTTCATTTTTTTCTATTTCCCTTTTCAGGTCTTGGACTGTTTCCTTTATTTGTTTAATTGCTTTTTCGTGATTTTCTTTCAGTACTTTATTGTTTTCTTCCAGGACTTTATTGTTTTCTTCCAGCACTTTATTGTTTTCTTCTAATTTGTTTGCCCTTTCCTCTAGTTGTTTATACCATTCTTCCCATTTTTTCTTTTTTCTTGTACCCAAGCCTCTACCTTCTTCATGATGTTATTCATAAGGCTGTTTTCTTCTGTTTCTTCCATTTTTTGATGTTCTGGTCTAGATGTTGGAGGGCTAGTTTCTGGTGATGCTGTATTGCTCTTCATTTTGTTGTATGTACTTCTGCCTTGACATCTGCCCATCTCCTTGTGGTTCATTCTTGGTCTTATCAGTGCACTTGTATCAGACAGAGCTTACAAATTCAGGAAGTCTCTCTCTCTTGTCCAGATGGGAGCTCTCTTGTCCAAATGGGAACTCCAGGGCAGGATGGAAGCTCTTGTCCAGAAGGGAAGTCCAGGCCAGGATGAGTGCTCTCGTCCAGAAAGGAAGACCGGGGCAGGATGGGAGCTCTCTCTGGTCCAGATGCGAAGTCTGGGATAGGATGGGAGCTCTCTCTCTGGTCCAGAAGGGAAGTCCGGGGCTAGGATGGGAACTGGGGGCCGGTCTCTAAGTCTCAGGAAGTGGCTGTTGTCTCAGGTGGATGGGCGTGGGGGTAGGGCGTGAAGATTGCAGGGTCTTCTGGGGGTCTTGGAGAAGGGCATCCTTCCTGGTGGGCCTAGAAGGGAACCTGCCCAGTGGCCAGAACCTGGGGCCAAATTGGGCATATCTTCCACGGAGTGGCTGGAGCCCAGGGATTGGGTCTGGGCTGAGCCCGTATACTCACATCTGGTCCAGAAGGGAGTGTAGCTTCTTAAATCCTGCGTCTTCTAGATGGCACAAAACATAATCCTGGTTGCTTTCAAGCCATCTATTTTAAATCTTAGTTTATATCTAGATTCTTCTTCCCATTATCTTCCCAATCATCATCTAGGATAGCAGGTTTATGTAATGTGATAGAATGGGCCAGGACAGGTGATACTAGTCTTTGATATGGTATACACCATCCTCTGTATTCATTGTCCATTACTTCCCTACAATATCCTGTGAGATAGTTGTTTTCCCCCTGGCTTAATGTTACTTGATTATACCACTTTATTGGCATCATCCTCTTCTCACAATACCACAAATTTTTGGGCTAAATCAGTTAACTTTCTCTAAGTAGTAATAAGAAATCTTCTTTGACTCTGGTACATATTTGGGCTTATTTCAGAGTTCAAGTCTCTCTCATCACCTCCAGCAGCTATCTCTGTGTCTCCATGTCAGGTGAAGGCAGTGTGTGCACATATGTGTTTATGTAAATGCATGTGTATATGTGTGTGTGTAAGGTACTGTTTGCACTTGATGTAAAAGGGCATGTTTGTATATGAAAATGTCCAATGAATATTTTAGGATATTATAACACAAAGTCATCTTGATTAAATAATCAACTATGTGGAATTGAATTACACTATGTAAAGTTTTGGAACATTCTGATGAATGCAATAGTTAGTTACTTTCATCAAGCCTTGATTTTTTACTGTAAAATGCAAGATATCAAGATAGACCTGGATTTAATTTTGTAGGGCTTACCTACATAGTGTATGGAGACTCTTCTAGAATTAACAAATACATAAATGATTTAAAAATTACAAAAACAGAGTTAGGTATAAGGAAACATATTTTCTCATTAATGCCCACCAATTCCAATTATGGGACAATAGCAATCCCTACCCACCCCAGGATTGGCAAGGAGCATAAAGGTAATTAAGATGAAAATGCTTTATTTTGAGGACACTGAGAAATGAACCAAGAGCCTTGGCATTTAAGGCAAGCATTCTACTACTGAGCTGTATCTTCAACCCTTGAAAGTGCTTTCCAAAGCATGAAGTATGGTATGAACTGAGACGAACTTCAAAATGGCCAATTTAATGTGCTATATAGGCTTTCTAATTCTAGATATTTATATGCAAAATATTTTAACTTATTTTCTGAGATTCATTCCTTGTTAATCTTTCAAGTTATAGTTTGAGTGTAAAAAGCAAATTATTTTAAAAGGAGACCTTTAACCTTTTCAATTATTTCTGCTTAAAAGTCGTATACAAAGTTATGGGCTTCATTATGGCATTATCATATGTGCACACCATTTTTCTTTGTTCTTATCTATCTGCTTCTCCCAGTGTCCTGTCTCATTGTTCCTATTGACCCCTTTTGCTTATCTCTTTTCCCTCCAAATATCCCAATTCTCTGTTTTCATGCCATATGTATTTTATTTCCTTCTCTTTTCCCCCCTCACCTTAAAAATCTCTTCCTTAATTCTCATGGTTTAAAAACGGGGGATTCATGATGAAGACTAAGATGGCAAATTGCACTGAAGCCAATGGAAATCAGAATATTTTAAAACAGATATACTAAAAAGGAAATTGGCAGGTTTGAGGGAGGGGCAGTGTCTTTTCTTTGTAAAATAAACCTGGATATTGCTTCAACATTGGAATGTGGTAGAGTGAATCTGGAATGGAAGGGTAGGAAAGCTGGTTAGAATGTAGCTTTGCCTTGACTCATTGTGTAATCTTTAGCTGGTGTCTTATCTGATCTGGGCTTCATTTTCTATAGACCAAGTGAAATGATACTAGATAGTTCCCAAAGTTACTTCCTCACTGACTTTAAGAAATTTTATAGTGATGACTTGGAAATATTTTGATATAGATTTTAAATTTTACTTATGAATAACAAAAATGCAAAGAAGTTAGAAAATCACATCAAATATCCAGCATTAAATGTGATCATATGAATATCAGATAAAGTAAAATGATAATAAGAATTATTAGTAAATTAGTTGATTAATGTGTATAAACCAGATAATATAAAGTGATAGAAACTTTAACTTGTGAATGAAAAGTGGTCCAGAAAGAAACTACTGTATATTATTCCAGCATTATTGAACTGGTTAGTTTGAATGAGTCCTTGACCCTTCCACTTTCTCGACTTACTAGTTCAGAGAGGTCTGTTGCTGTTTGGAGAAACCATTGGAAACAGGAGGCCCTTATAAAACTTGCTGCATTTTGAACACTGGGCATACCTCCAAGCTGGGAAGCTGCTCATATGCTACAGTGACTCTAGCCTAACAGTCCATTCCTGTGTTTCATAATTAAGGCTATACAAAAAAATGGATAGTGAGTTGAACACTTGAAAGTCTTAGCTATATACCTACATCTGTTTTCCTCAAGTTGTAGCTAGTGAGAATGAGGCTCAGAGAGAGCACAAGGCCACTAATTGGAAATGGTGATCTCAGTCCTTTTTCAACAACAAAAAGGAACATTTATGGTAAAGACTTAAATGAAATTGTGCTGAAGCCAACAAAAAATTCAAAATTTAAAACCAGGTGTGGTGGTACACACCCCTAATCTTGGTACTTGAGAGATGGGGCAGAGGGATCAGAAATTGAAGGTTATTTTCAACTATGTAATTAGCTTGTAACCAGCCTGGAGAACATGAAATCCTTTTAAAAAGAAAAGAGAAGAAAAGTCCCCCAAACAACAGAAGGATGATGATGGTTATACAGTTGTAGTTATTTGTTGATAAATTTTATTAGTGAGAATTGCTCACATTTAGATAATGTCTTTTAAGAATTTTGTCTAGATGAGAGAGCTGTATCTGTAGTCACAAGAGCAGGAGAGCTAGCCCTGACCCTCAATGGCTGCAGTACATGAGAAAGCAGCCTCTGCTTCCTGTCTGGACAGTACACTAGAGCTGACCCTGTTGTTGGGGATGTAGGTGAGCCAGGCTTGAGGGTATGACAGCAGAAGAGCTGACTCTGCACTCCTCCCATGTCCCCCACAACAATAGGAAGAGAGGGCCCTGCACATTGCCTGAGCAAAACAGTAGATTTGGCCCTGGTGATATGAGTGAGGAAGACCCAGATCTGAGGGCCCAAGAGCAGGAGAACTGCCCCTGCTCCTTGCTGTAGGCTGCATTGGGTGAGCTAGCAGAAGTAGTGCTGGAGGGCTCATCTGGATAGTGAAGATGAGGGAAACCTAGGGAGCTGACTACTACCCATGCCCAGAAACATGGCTATGAATTGGTCCACCTCAATATCCACCAAATCTATGAACTGTTGAAGCATGTGAAGGGGATGAACCTAAAAGTCCGAAATAGCAGGACATCCATGACACAGGACAACAAAAGGATACCCAAGAGGAACCTCAGTGACAGCCTATTACCAGTGTTGTACCAGAAACTGGAGGCCTCAAGCCAGACCAATGACTCATGAAAATGAACTCTTGTAAGTAAAGATGAACAGACTAAAGGGTAAACTGCGTGATACACCAGGCCACTACAGCTTCCATGACAAGATTCTTCTCTCTCTCTCTCTCTCTCTCTCTCTCTCTCTCTTCTTTGTTTGCTTTTCCTTTTAAATTTGGTTTTGTTTTGGGGGGAGGTTGCAAGGGCAGAGAGTGTGAGGATGTAGGGACAGGGAGATAAGTGGAATCAGAATGCATTGTGTAAAATCCAAAAAGAAACAATAAAAGTTAAAAAAAGAATTTTGTCAAAAAAATTTTTTTTTGCATCCATAGAGATGATCATGTGGTTTTTTTTTTTTTCTGATTTTATTGTTAAATGGCCTAGTTTATAATTTAATTCTTTTTGGATTTTTGTTCTAGTGCTTTTTCTAAGAACTGGGTGATCTCTTTGTTCTTGGGACAATTTTACTTTCTTTCTGTAACTCTTTGATAGAGAACCTTTGGTTAGAGTAGTGTATCACTCTGTCAGTTGATCCTTGTCTGTGGCTACCTCAAGGACAACTAACTAAAGTGTGGGAGACTGTTTTCGGGTTCCTTGTGGCTTTACCCAGCATGTCTGCATAGAGGATGATTAGGACCACAGGTCTGAGTGCAGGTGTCTGAAATGGTCTGCACTTGGCTGTGCTGGGGGAGGGGGTCTTTTGCTCCACTCCTTGGCATCTCTATAAATACCCTGGGGCAGAGACAAGTCGGGGCCCTTTGGAAAGGTTCTAGGCCCTCTCAAGGCTATCCTTTATTTTCTATCTGTTTTTCTCCACAATATTCTTTGCAATATAAATCCTTCTATCTAATATTTCCTGCTTCTCACACTCAAAAAAACTCTGTGAAGCTGTGGGGTTGGTGGGTAAATGCCCCACAGAATGGAGACATAAGCAGGGACTAAAGAAAAAAAGGGACTAAAGAAAAAAGACAAAAAAGGGGGGACTAAAGACAAATGAACAGGGACTAAAGACAAAGTAATAGGGGCTAAAGATAAAGGAAAATAATAGTTTTATTACAGAGTTTTGGCAGAAGTGTGGGACAGCCCTGCCAGAGGAAAGGCATGCCAGTGTTATGGGAATAAATTATATATATATAATTGAGGGGCAGGGGTATTATCTGTGATACCTCAGTAAAACCCCCACTCTATCCCCTACAGACAAAGAGAAGCTTAAACCAGGATTCGTAAGTGTAGATAAGAACTTAGACCCCTTTTCCCCAGGTGGCTGTATCCGCTACAGGGACTTTGGAAAACACAGTCAGGATATTTAACCAAAAGACTAAAAAGGGAGGCAGGTTAAAATAAATTATATGGTCTGTGCCTTTAAGAACTAGCCTCACAAAGAAAGGGGAGTGCTCCTTCCAACCTCTCTGCTGTGAGTGAGAGATTTAGAAGAGCCTCCCTGGAGGCTTGTATACTTAGACAACACCTTACTTTTGCATTCTGTACCTAAAGTCTCCAGTGGTGGCTTTGGGGACATGATCTAGGCACAACAAGACCTTCACTCTATTGTCTCAAAAAGGGGGCCTTAGACAAAGATATCTCAATATAGATAGACCCAGGCCAGTTTCAAGTCCCCAGAAATGATGGCGCCAGCACCAGGAACAAAAGAACAGAGTCAGGATGTCTGATGGTAACCAATTAACCACGAGATGCCCTCTCCAGAGATAACATGACCTGACCCCAGAGAGGAGTTGTAAAACTCCTGACAAGGCAAACAGACAAGCTAGTGTAGCCTGAGTTTCCCTGCCTTGCCCACAGTCAGGACAAATCCTTGTCACCCACCAGTCCCACAGCCGCTCAGACTCAACCAAGTAAACACAGAGACTTATATTGCTTACAAACTGTATGGCCGTGGCAGGCTTCTTGCTAACTGTGCTTATAGCTTAAATTAATCCATTTCCATACATCTATATCTTGCCACGTGGCTGGTGGCATACCGGCATCTTCACATGCTGCTTGTCCTGGCAGTGGCTGCTGTGTCTCTGGTCATGGCGGCGGCTGCAGTGTCTCTGGTCATGGCGGCGGCTGCAGCCAGTCCTTCTGCCTTCCTGTCCTTTTATTTCTCCTCTCTGTTAGTCCCGCCTATCCTTCCTGCCTGGCCGCAGCTGATCAGGTTTTATTTATTAACCAATCAGAACAACTTGACATACAGACCATCCCCCAGCACAGCCAAGTGCAGACCATCTCAAACACCTGCACTCAGGCCCATGGTCCTAATCATCCTCTATACGGACCTGCTGGGTAACGCCACAAGGAACCCAAGAAGGGCTCCCACAGGACATACATTAACATCCCACAGCAAGCTAGAATAAGATAAAGTCCAGGCCCAGGAAAAACTGGACCAATCAAGGATGGACCCGTACTAACCCCCTCCCCTCTAAGAAATTTTATGGGTTTTGCCTATAAAAACTAACTTCCCTTGCCGGGCGGTGGTGGCACATGCCTTTAATCCCAGCACTTGGGAGGCAGAGCCAGGTGGATCTCTGTGAGTTCGAGGCCAGCCTGGTCTCCAAAGTGAGTTCCAGGAAAGGCGCAAAGCTACACAGAGAAACCCTGTCTCGAAAAACCAAACCAAACCAAACCAAAAAAAAAAAACCTAATTTCCCCAAGAAAGAGGAACTCCTCCCTGCCTCATTGTGTTGGGTGTAGGAATGAATCCCCTGTCTAGCTAGACTTGTATCTGCAGAATAAACCTTGCTGTTGCATTCTGGACATCCAATCTCTTCGGTGGTCTCTTTGGGAGGTCACAATCTGGGCATAACATTATCCTCTAGAGAAAAGGAAAACAGACTGGAAGGATGTCCGATGCTCCAGGGCAATTCTCTTCTGTCAAAATTTTCTATCTTCTATCCCTTTCTCAATTTCTAACTGTGAAAAATATAAGGCATAGTGTAGTAATATAGTGTAGGAAAAATTTAGAAGTATAAGATTGTGTAGAAAAAAATTTAAGATAAATAAGGCAACTGGACAGAAAGACTCAATTTTCTAACTTTGGGGTCTCTGAATGCAAACTGGGAAAAATCTTTCTTTGGGCTTTATGGGTAGTAAAAAAGCTCTTTTTTGAGCTTATGGGGAAGAAAACATTTCCTACGGAAGCTTTTGTCCTGGGGAGAGCTGAAATGCTAAGTCCGAGCAGCAGGAGAAAGTGCTTTCTCCCTGAGGCAAAAATTCGGGTGTAAAAAGTCAAAAAGTTTAAAGTTGGGAAGTTTTGAAAAAAGTTGGTCTTTCTCTCTTGGGGAAAAAAAAAGTCTTTCTCTTAAACTATAAAGCTTTTCTTGGAAAATTTAGGAGAAAAATCACTCTAAAAAGCTTTAATCTTTCTCAAAAGCTCTCTTAAAAAACTTAAAAACTAAAGCCTTTCAGAACTCTCTCAGAAAAACAAAAATTAGAATCACCTGAAGATATTAGTATGGGGACCATTTGTGATTAGCTTTAAGGGAAAACAACAAACCTCTTAAGACAGCAAATCCTCTCTATGTTCTCTTTCTAGCTTTAAAAATCCTCCCTGCAATGCAGGAGGCAGGGACAAGTTTCTAAAAACCTCTTCTAAGCTCTGTCTCTTCAAGCTAGTAAAAGACAGTGGGTCAGAGTACCCTGGGGGAAATGCTTGGGAGAGTAAGGGTGAAGAGCTATAGAGAGCCCAAAAGGGCAGGAAACTTTACCTGAGAAAAACAAAGAAGCCAAGCTTTTCAGTTACAGCTGAGTTGAGGCATCAAGGGTTTTGTTTCTGAGTGAATATTTCAGAATGAAAAGGTGCTCCTAATCCTCCTAATGCAAAGATCCCCTGAAGAAATGCAAACTGTTAGCATTGTATCCTCTCTTCTGAACAAAGACCCAGAGGCTACTAGCCAGCTTCTCTGAGTTGGAGTGCATTTCAGGGATACTAGGGTTCCTGCAGTTGTAAACTTCCTGGAGCACAGGGCTGAGGCAGGAAGGTACAGGACCCAAGGGAAGATTGCAAATGAACAACCAAAGCTAAAGCTGTCAGGAATGGCACAGTTGTCTGCTTTCCTACAAGTCCTGGGTTGATAGGTCCACAGCTGCAAAAAGAAATCTGAGAAAAGCTTTCCTATCAGAGTAAGGACCTTTCAGGGAAAACAGTAAAGCTGAACTGTGTCTGAAGCAGTTGTGCTGCTGAGTTAGAACGCTGTCTGGGGAAAGAGTCCAGCCAGGGCAGAACAGAACTATTCAGGAGTAAAGCTTTCTTTTCTGTCAGAGAAAGCACCTCTTTGAGAAAAGCTTTGTTTCAACTGACTCCTATGAGATGAGGGCGTGTACCCCTGAGGGGTTATTGCCTCTGGCATAAGCTCTGTCCTTGAGCACCCAGACAAGCAAACTGGGAGACTGGACCAGGTGAAGGCCTGATGAGGCAAAACACCTGTCCTAATGTGAGCTTAGAAATGGCAAAACCTCCCTTGCTAAGCTTGATTTATGAAAACAAACCTCAGAACCTGAAAAAGAGAAATGCACTAAAGCCCCTACCTTCAGAAGCAAAAAAAGCTGCCACTGTAGTGTCAGAAACTTTCTGGGGTAGAGGGTATAAACTGAGACCAAACTGGATACTGTCAGGGTGAAAGACTCTGAAGAAACAGAGGGGACAGATTCCTCCCCAGAAAATGCATGACTTGTGAAACCTGCTAAGAGTTTGAGGCAGATTGGGGGGATTAAAGCCCCTACCTCTAAAGGCAGCTAGCAGAGGAACAGAGCAGCCTGAGATATCAGGGGGAAAAGGAACAAGCAAAATGAGAATAAGATATGAGGGAGAAAATCTCTCTGAAGGAGCTGTGAAAAAGCTCTGTTGTAAATGATCTTGTTTTTCACTGACTGGCTAAGGCAAGCACAAGCCCTGAGGAAAGTTGTTATCAGAAATTGCGCACCTCAATGCTTGCTAAGGAAGCAGATGCAGTTCTGATTTGGGGCCAGTGTCTAATGAAGGAGAAATACCTGTTAAAGCCAGTTGAGGAGAGAATAGAAATCTCCCAATGTGCCATAGTTGAAAATGTAAAATTCTTGTTCAAATCTCCTGTTGCAAAAGCAAAAAACTTTGTTCAAACCTCCTGGGCAAGAATTTGTAAGCAAGTCTGGTTTAAAAAAAAAAAAAAGAACTTAGAAGTTGATTCTCAGACCCCAAAAGAACTATGGGAAATGAAGTCCAAAAGCTGGCTTGCAATAAGGGATTGAAATAAGGGAAATGCATTCTGGGAAAGGTAGTTTTTTCGCTAAAGATGGCGACATTGCCCTGAAACACTTTTGTCAGCTCGAAAATAGGTTCATGGTAAACTTAAAATACAGCTTTTAAAAGAATAAGGAGGAAAATCATCTATGAGTTTAAGTGTCAGATCCAATGAAAAATTGAAAGGATATGGAACTAGGTGCTTCATGGTTTTGGGCTCCAATGCCTTATTTACCCTAATAGCTGTGCAAAGTTTTTATGGTAGTTGGATGACAAGCCACTTTAAAATCCTTAAAACAAGGGAAAGCAGTTTATACACTGAACGTTGTCTTAGATATGAAGAAACTTATGTTGAAATTAAAAAAGTTCTTTGCCTTTTGAACAAACTGCCTGCAGTGAGTAATTCCTTTGCAAATCTAATAAGGAGACAAGGAAACAGGCATTCAAAAAGAAATAACTGCTTTATAGATGGAAAACAAACTTCAGAAAATCTAGCTGTCTTACAAAAGAGTTGCTTCACCTGAAAGTTCCTTATAAGAAATCAATGATAAATATCACAGCTGCAAATAACATCAGGAGTTAAAGCTAATGAAGTGAAAATACTATATCCTGAAAATGCTTTTCTCAAAGTAAGCTAATGAAGGATATGTTTTATGAAAGAACATCTATGTTCTTGACTCCTTTGAATAGTAACAGTTTTGGTGAAATTATTGGAACTAACAATCAAGTCAAAATGTTTCAACAAATTCAAGACACTATTCACAAAAGAAAGCTGCCATGCTTTGTGGGCCATATTAGACCTCACTCCAATCTTCTTGGTCTCTTAGCTGGGGGTAATGCAATGGCTGATAAGTTAACAAAAATAGTAGCATTGTCCCAAGTAGAAATGGCTCAACAGTCACATGGTCTTCATCAAAATAGCAAAAGCTTAAGAAAAAGTAATTCAATCTTGTCAAAGAAGCAGCTCGTCAAATAGCTAAATGATGTGGGGTATGTCCAAAATATTTTCCTATCCCTCACTTAGGGGTAAACCCTCAAGGTCTTCTTCCCAATCATCTATGCCAAATGGATGTTACACATATTGCAGTATTTGGCAAATTAAAATATGTACATGTGACCATTGACACTTATTCAGGATTTTTAAAGGCTAGTGCACAGCCTTGGGAAGCTACAAAACATGTAATTATGCACTGCTTGAAGTGTTTTCGTATATGGGTATACCAAAAATTATTAAAACGGATCATGGTTCTGGATATAGTAGTAAGACATTTCAACAATTTCATACCCAATGGGAAATCATACATAAACAGGTATTCCTTATAATCCTCAGGGACAAGGTATTGTAGAAAGGGCTTGTAGCAGTCTTAAAATACAACTTCAAAAAATAAAAGGAAAAAATTTACCCTCAATTACCACATAATGCATTAAATCATGCTCTTTTTATTCTGAACTTTTTGAATATGGATGTCTATGAACAGTCTGCTGCAGATAGATTTTTGCACAGTGGCACCCAAGCGACTTTTGCTCAAGTGAAATGAAAAGATCCCTGCTCTGGATTATGGAAGGGTCCTGATCCTGTTTTAATATAGGGTAGAGGACATGTTTATGTTTTTTTCTCAAGAGGAGAATGAAGCTCGGTGGTTACCGGAAAGTTTGGTAAGGAGTGTGGAACTAAGGAAGGTCAGCTCCAATGACGTTCTTATAAAGGAACCAGAATGAAAGTGGCTCGATTAGTGTTTCTGAGGCGTTGTCACTGGCTAATGCAAACAGTGAGGAAAAAGAGTCCAGAGCTGTGCTGCTTTTGGCTTTACTAGCTCCTTTAGAAAAATAGTTCATATCATCTAATAGCTGTGCAGTACTCTGCGAAGAGCTTTACAGCAGCTAAATACGGTAATTTCACGCTCAGCGTGAAGTGAAGTTTTTCTGTAGAAGGAACCAAAAGTACTGCTGTAATAGAAACATTGTCTGAATTGAAGCACTTAGGGAAGCTATTATGAATCTGGGTAAAGAGACAGCCTCTAGTTAAAAAGCGCTTACTGCTGACAGTGCCAGTTCCGGAATGGCATATCACAACTCTATAAGGACAACACTCACTAAATCCCAGTGTTATATAGCAAAGCTGACTATAAACTCTAAACTTTAGAAATGATGTACGTACTTCCTGTCTAGTTAAGAAAATCTTTCTAATAGAGATAGTGATGATAATTAAGAGTAAGAAGTAGAAAAAGATGAAAATAAGATATGTGAGTTTGTAGAAATTCTGTCTTGTTAGATCTGTGTTAAGAAATTTTTAGGTGTTTGCTAAGTTAAATATATGCTAATAGCAGTCCTATATAAGTTTGTAAAATAGATCTATAGAGTTTCTTTAAGAATATAAGCTTGTAAGAAGTATCTAATGTAGTCTTAAGACATATAGTAACAAGCTTGTAAGAAGTAAAGATGCTCGTTGTAAATGTAAGTTTAAATAAGAAATAAGATAAGAAGTATATAAGAAGTAATAAGAAATATATTTGCTAAAGTAGTTCTATAGTTTCCTTAAAGAGTATAAATAAGTAGATGTTAATGTTATATGTGTGTAGTGGCATTCCTGCTGAGCTCCTGGCTTGGCCCCAGAGAGCAGCACCTAGCCCTAATCCTTCCTTTGTTTAACCACACCTTTTGTTTCTCTTACCTTTTGTTTCTCTTATTACCCTATGTGAATCTTGTTTGAGAGTCAAGAATCAGAGAGTCCCCCAAAGGTCAAAGGTCTATGCAAAACTTGGTCCAGGAAACCCAGAAAACCATGGTACCTGATAAATCAAGTAATTTGCACCTGACATTTGGTTTCTGAGAGCTTCTTTTGGGTTGCTTTGAAGGTACTGATATTAACTATCTAAACTGTAAAAGTGAGTGAATAAATATGCCCTAGGCAAAGGGAAGAGTGCTTCAGTCCTTCGAGGCTGGACCCCCCCCCCAGCCATGATAGGCTAAATTCATTCTTAAGATGCATCCGTGTCTTCAGTCCACAAATCCGCTTGAACCCACACACTCATGTAGTGACCACACAGCTACATATGTGAGTTTGTAAAAATGTGTAAATGTTGAGTGTGAGTTTATGCTTAAGCACATGTTATTTGCGAGTTTGTGAAAAAGTATAAATATTGAGTATGAATCTATGCTTAATGTATATGGTAAAAGAACCTGAGACACAGAAAGTAATGTCTTATTAGACTGCAAAGTAGGCAGTCTGAATGGTTTCAAAAGCTCCAGAAGCTGCTAAGAATGGTGGATGCCAGAACCAGCACAACAAAGCATCCACAGCTGAGATCTGTGAAAAATCCACTCAACACAGAAAAACCTGAGCTAACATCAAAAACGGTGCCATTTAGAATACTACTGTACCTAATAAGCTCTCTGGCTTGAGAATAAAAGTTGCAGAGATGCTTGTTTGAACTAAAATTGTTAACAGCAAAAAGTTTTGGTTGTAAAGCATCTCTTCATATTTGGAAGTGAAAGCCTGATACCAGAATTTACTTTTTTGAACTTTTTGAACTTAAAATAATGAGATAAAACTACAAAAAGGATACAAGCCCAGCGGCAGCTGACAGGGACATACAGGCCCGGCAGCGGACCACAGAGATGGACAGGCCCGGGGATGGAGACAGGCGGACGCAGCTTGGAACAGGGGCGCCCCTAGCCCCAACACCTGGGGAAGAAGCTATCTCCATGGGTTGGAGCTGGAATGAGTCTGAGCACTCCGTCTGAGGACAACCCACGGCCCAGCTGCTGATCCTGTGAAACCCAACAACTTGGAGGTATTGGTGAGACTACCCTGCTCAGCTGAAACCCATCTGGGAGAGGATTCAGATGCCTACAGTTTGAAGTCTGAAGAAACAAGATCAGCTGAGGAGTTGACAAATGAACAAAATGTGACCTGGGAACACAGAAGAAGGTGCTACCCAGCCACCAAACCAGATCACCAGAATCATAAGTATATAATTCACCGACTGAAATCAGCTGCCCCTGAAGAAATAGCCCAATAGCACCAAATTAACCAAGAACCCCTACTAAATCAAGACTAAAAATTAGAACAAGAGAGGCATTCTCAGACACAGACACCACCTGCACCGCACAGAGGAAGAGATGAGTAGACACCAGTGCAAAAATACAGGCAACAACATAAAGACATATATGGCAACATCAGAACCTAGTGATTCTACACCTGCAAGACCTAAACATACCATGACAGAAGAAACAGAAAAAATCAACCCTAAAAATGACTTTAAGAAGATGATAGAGGCCCTTAAAGAAGAAATAAAACATTCCCTCAAAGAGGAAATAAAAACTTTCCTTAAAGAGGAAATGAAAAACTACCTTAAAGAGGAAATAAAAACTTTCCTTAAAGAGGAAATGAAAAACTCCCTTAAAGAGGAAATAAAAAACTCCCTTAAAGAAATGGAAGAGAAAATGAACAAAAAATGGGAAGAAATCAAATCAAGCCAAGAAAAAGCAATTAAACAGATGAAAGAAACATTCCAAGATCTGAAAAATGAATTTGAGACAATAAAGAAAACACATGCTGAGGGAATGCTGGAAATAGAAATCCTAACAAAACGAAGAGGAACTACAGAAACAAGCATAACCAACCTATTGCAAGAGATGGAACAGAGAATCTCTGACACTGAAGACATGATAGAGAAAATAGATTCGTCAGTCAAAGAAAACACTAAAGACAAAAAAGTCGTAACACAAAACGTCCAGGAAATTTGGGACACCATGAAAAGACCAAACCTAAGAATAATAGGGATAGAAGAAGGAGAAGAATACCAACTCAAAGGCACAGAAAATATATTCAACAAAATCATAGAAGAAAACTTTCCTAACCTAAAGAAAGAAATACCTATAAAGATACAAGAAGCTTACAGAACACCGAATAGGCTGGATCCAAAAAAAAAGTCCCCTCGCCACATAATAATCAAAACACTAAACACAAAGAACAAAGAAAAAATATTAAGAGCCGCAAAGGAAAAAGACCAAGTAACATATAAAGGCAAACCCATCAGAATAACACCAGACTACTCAATAGAGACCATGAAAGCTGGAAGATCATGGACAAATCTCATGCAGACACTAAGAGACCACGGATGCCAACCCAGACTATTATACCCAGCAAAACTCTCAACCACCATAGGCGGAGTAAAGAAAATACTCCAGGATAAAACCAGATTTAATCAATACCTGTCCACAAACCCAGCCCTAAGAAAGCACTAGAAGGGAAAATTCAACCCAAAGAAGATAAATTCATCCATGAAAAATCAAGCAATAGATAATCCCACACCAACATACACCACAGAAGGACAACACAACACAACCACAAAAAATAACAGGAATTAACAATCACTGGTCATTAATATGCATCAATATCAATAGTCTCAATTCACCTATAAAAAGACACAGGCTAACAGAATGGATAAGAAAACAGAACCCATCCATCTGCTGCATACAAGAAACACACCTTAACTTCAAAGACAGACACTACCTCCGAGTAAAGGGCTGGGAAAAGGCTTTCCAAGCAAATGGACCTAAGAAACAAGCTGGTGTAGCTATCCTAATATCTAGAGAAAAAGGATGTTTCAAAAGAGAAGAAGTCTTGTGGCAATGCCTCAGTGGTCCAGGTAACTACCAGAACTCTGAAATCTGCGACGGAGACTAAGGCAGCAGAGACGAAACACATAGATGTACATACAGGAAATAATAAAGAAAAAGTCAGTAAAGCCAAGAAGAACAAAAGAAAGGTGGGTGCTGAAGCCCATCCATCAGATGAGCCTGTGAACAAGGAACCAGTGACAAAAAAAGAAAAAAAAGATGGAAAGCAAATCCAAAAATAGTACCGAGGTGCCAAAGGATGACAGCAAGACGGAGGAGACTAAGGGGGACAATAAAAAGCAAAATACTCCCATTAAAAAAGGTGCAAATAAGAAACCTCAAAAAGGTAAATCAAGTAAGAAAGGCAGCAGACCTGCTCAGGAGATGCAGAAGGACTCTGGCAGAGCCTCCTTCCATGGAGCTGGCTCAGGAGGAGGTCTCCTCCGGTCCTGCGCTCACTCAGGTGGTGGTCACCCCTACAGGCTCTACTCAGCCCGGCTTCCTTCTCCCATGGATATTGCTCAGACTGGGCCTGCTCAGATGGAGCTGCCTTCTCCCCTGGAGCCTCCTCAGAGGGAGCCGCCTCCTCCCCTGGAGCCTGCTCAGAGGAAGCTGCCTTCTCCCCTGGAGCTTCCTCAGAGGGAGCTGCCTCCTCCCACGGAGCCTCCAAAGATGGAGCAGCCTCTTCCCATGGAGCTTACTCAGATGGAACAGCCTCCTCCCATGGAGCCTGATCAGATGGAGCCGCCTCCTCCCATGGAGTCTCAGCAGGGACATTGTCAGAAGAAGCTGCTTTGTCCTTTGGACCATGCTCCGGTGGAGTTTGCTTAGACAGGGCCTCCTCTCATGGGATCTGTTCAGAAGGAGCCTCCTGCTGTCATGGAGCCACCTCTTCAAGTGAAACCAGTCACCAAAAGGTCTTCTCCCAGAAAAGAGAGTACCAAGGAGAAGTCGGGCATGCGGAGTGAGGTGGTGCGGCAGGAGCAAGTCCTTATTGAAGTTGGCTTAGTGCCTGTTAGAGATAGCCAGCTTCTGAAGGGAAGCAGGCGCGCACAGTATCTTCCAAAGGGAAACTCAAGAAGAGATGAGACACCCAAGGACCAAGAAATTGGCTCTGATGGGGAAGGAAATAAAATGGCCCCTCTCAAGAAAGTGGGAACAGAGGAATCTGGCAAGAGTCTAGCTACGCTTGCTGCTCCCAAGGAATTTACCAGTGTCTTATCCTCGGAACAAAACTCAAATGGGTCAGGTGACTGGTTCAGCTGGGCTTTGTGAAATGGAAGTGGACCCTGAGCAGAACCCAGACAGTGTCCCTGTGAAAGCCTCAGCACCCGAACCAGCGTCACCATTGCCTCCTGTCCCATCGCCAACCGTAACGGCCTTGCTTCCTATCACTTTGGCTGAAAAGGAGTCACCGGACATTGATGAAGACGAAGGCATCCACAGACATGATGGAAGTGACCTGAGTGATAATATGTCCGAGGGAAGTGATGATTCTGGGCTGCATGGGGCTTGGCCAGTGCCACAAGAAGCAAGTTCAAAAAGTGGGAAGGAGGGGTTGGCAGTTAAAATAACCGAGGGAGAGTTTGTTTGTATTTTCTGTGATCGGTCTTTCAGAAAGGAAAAGGATTATAGCAAGCACCTCAATCGCCATCTAGTTAATGTATACTTCCTTGAAAAAGCAGCCGAGGGGCAGGAGTAGTGAGCCGGCCGGTGGAGGGCGGCTCATCACAGTTTGTAAGCATTGCTTCACTTTTAGTTTAAGGCAGTAGACACACACAAGCTCGCTTTAATTAGTGTCCAGTGCTGATTTTTAAGTGACATTATTTCCTTAGGACTGTATGTGTCACCTAGTGACTTGCAAAAACCTTAGCAAATCCTAGGGAGTTAATGTAAGAAGACAGATACTTAATCTGTTAGCTTGTGCAGTGCAGTGAAGAAAGGCGGGATGGTAGGTGACATTCTCCGGGGTGTCTACCTGTGTGGAACCCGTCGGGTGTTCTGCCCTTTTCACTTCACTTGCTATTTTTAGTTCCTTGTTTAGGCTGATAAAAATTGGCGTAGCAAATTACTTGAAGAATTTGCCTGCTTTATATAAGTAAAGTTAGCACTTTAAGCTTTCTTTAGAGATGAGAAAAGACATTTAAATTGAAGAAAAATTCTTTCAACAGTGGACATTGTATCTGTCCAGGTAATTGCTTCCTGACTTATGGTCGATATTTTGTGCTTCTATGTTAATCATTATGAAAAGTGATTTTTGGTGGGTTTTTAATTTTTTTTTTTATTTTGGTGCTTTACTGGTTTAAGATGTTGCACATGGTTTTTTGTTTTTCTTTTTTAACATATGCAGTTAATTCCCCCCTGGAGATAGCATTGTGTTTAATAGTAACACTTTATACATATATGCATGTTATTTTTTTTTTCTTTTTGGGGGTTAATTTTAGGCTTGTTTGCAAAAGGGCCATTTTTCTTTGCTGCAGTTGTCTTTTTTTGCAGAACAATAGTGTGTGCAAGTTTATGAGAAATGGAACATGCAGGTTCAATCCATTGTTTTTATTTTTTTAATCTTAACCTCTTGATCTATGCCAGAAGCAGTTTCATGTAAGTTATTTTGATGGTGAGCATATGTGTAATTCTACAGCTCTCCAGGTCTGTTTTTTGCAGTAAGCCACTAGATCCCATATTGAACACAATTTAATCTCAGTATCAGCCATTAGAGTTTTTTTACTTTGCTGTTTCTAGCTTAATTCTTACAGAGTGAGAAGTCATTCTTTGAAGAGTTTCTTTTTTTAATAGATGGTTGATGTTGGGATGGTTACTCAAATCAAGTGATGAGTGATGAACTCCAAGTCATCCTTGGAAATAGCAAATCTGTAGCCCAACATAATTATCCTTTAAACTAGAGAATATCACTTGTGAGAAAGCCATCATGGCCACATGGCTGATCTAGAGTGGAGTGCTGAGTTCTGGCAAACAGCTGCATCTTTCTTCCAGTGAGTACCTGAACAGGATTGATGTGAATTATGTACAGTCCAGATTTTAAGAATCATACTTTCTCAGGAATCTCCACAAACTAGTAGGTGTCCTCACTGCCCCTGTGAGACAGCCTCTGTACAGGAGAGGCCTCACGTGACTTTGTCCCTGGTGTTCCTCTGGGGACACCTGTGTGAGAAACTGCATGCTCCAGAACCAGCTCTCGTGTCCTTTGGCCAATGCTGGAGTGTGAAATAGTCCAACGTGGGATTTTTCTTACTGGTAGTAAACAAAGGATGATCCCAATCGGGAATCGTGACTTTTTTTTTTTTTTGATGGTCATGTTCTGTTTTGAAATAACCTTGAAATAACCTCTGTGTATTTCATTTATTTTCTTTTACCTGGCGATCTCTGAGCAGGCTTCAGATTTTGACAGTTGATGAAAGATACAACAAGTATTAATGTGTGGGTGAAAAGCTTGGTGAAATTCTGAGTGAAGTTTTAGTTAAAGTTGGTTGAATTTGGGATTGACTGGGAGGCCAAAGATTTAAAAAGCAGAAGATTCTCTCAAGACACAAGTTGTGTGATAATAGTGTGTTTTGTGTGTGTGTGAATGAGAATTTGTAAATGTTGAATTCTAGGCTCCGACAATCATTGTCAGTGCAGATCAAGCTGCAAGTATTTATGTTTTAAAACTTAAATTATAAAGCTAGTTACATCTTTCTAACAACTAGTTTTAATGTTTATGAGCATATTTTACCTATATTACCTTTTCAGGATGTTGAGAAAGATGCATTACAAGCACAGGCTGGAGCCTGGGGGCTAGATGGTTTTGAGGAAGAGGTCTTGGTGGACTCTTTCATAGAGCAAAGAAATCAATGCCTTCTGGGAATTGAGCTAAGTTTTAATCTAGTCTTTAAGATTAGAAGTCAAAAACAAAAATATTAAGGAAATGAAAACCTAATTGATCTTTGAAGCATTGTTATGTGGAATTGAGTGGGACTTTTGAGGCCTTTCTTCCAGAAAACAAGGACTTCATTGTCCGGCCTATATTAGGCCTAAACCTTGGTGCCATGTATTTGTACTTAAATCATTTCAATGGAAAGTATCTTAGTGATTGTAACTTCTAGTGCAGTTTGGAGTTCTTCCATTTGAAAAATGTGATATTTGCATGGGATTGTTTGAATCTTGTTTTCTAGTCCCTCCCCATCACCACCCTCAGAGTCTGAAGGTAGATTTTTCTCTTGATAAAGGAACAAAAAAAGTCAACATCTTGTTTGTAAATTGGTATCTAGTAACTAGTGGTAAGCTTGAAATGGTAGAATTCTTTAAAGCCTAATTCTAGGTAGCCTTAGGAAAATGTATCTTAATTATTTTTGAACCTGTATTCACCTTGTTTTTTCAAATATCTTAAGTTATATTTTCTTTTTCAGAGCTGCTTCTTATTTGGGGCTACTGTTTTTTTTTTTTTTTTAAATTGAGGCGTAATTCATAAAAGGGTACATTGTTTTGATGAGACTTTTTACAACTGTGGCTGGATGTCTTTCTTTAGTCTTCCAAGAAGGGCTATTTTACTTTTTTAGTTACTTTTTAAAGCCATGAGGTCAACAACTTGGACTACTATGCATGTAAGTGCTAATGCAAATTAAAGCCCAAGTTGACCTCCAGCAGCAGCAGTTCATTCTATGTTGACAGTGAGAGAACACTTTGCCTGTTAGGATACTGTTACTTGTGGACTGAAATGCTGAAGAAACTCCTCCCCCTATTTTGTTTTTTGCAAAAATCGAGGTATATTCTAGGGTTTCCTGGTTGACCTCAACAGATAAACTGAGTTGATAGTCTTAGTTCAGAAATGATCTGAATGTAGATTTACAGTCTTCGCGTACAGCTGGCTAAGTGAGATCGCTTTTACAGTTCTGCATGTATCCCATCGGCTCCCCATTAGTTACTGAACTCTTAAAACTGGTATTGTAACATTACCACAATGTTTTGCGCCAATTTTATAAGCTTTACAGTGCAATATGTGTTCCTTTTCTGAGGCAAACCAAAGGTATATTTCTCAAGGTTCTGTTGCTATCAGCAGCGTTGATGGAGGATCTTTTATACATTTGTAATAGATAGAAATGAACCAGATTGCAGTTTTTTTTTTTTTTTGAAAATTTAAACAATGTACCAATTTTCTGGTCAAGATTGTGTAGGGTAAGTTAAACATAATTGCATTCTATTAACCAATATGAGTGTATATCTTATGCATATAGTTACATTGAAATAAAGTTCTAAAAATTAAAAAAAAAACAAGGCAAGAGACGTAGAAAACAAGGCCTTTTCTCTTTGACAACTGTAATTCATAAAGTTTCCTACAATGTACACATGATTGTTTAAAAATATTAAAAGACCATTTAGACATTAAAAAAAACTACAAAAAGATTTTTGTTATTGATTTCTTCATATTTGGAAGGCTCGTCGTACCAGAATTTATCATTTGAATTTTGGGACTTAATGAAATGAACAATAGATTTCATTGCAATGGGGCAATTTTGAGTTTACTTAGAAACTGTTTTCTGGAATTGGGTTAAAAAACAGGACTGTTTACATGAAGAAATGTATTGTTTCTAGACTAAAGGTGCACTTTTGTGTATGCATATATGCTTTATTAACTGGTGATTCATGAATTGTTTTATGGAACTGTTTATGTAAAATTGGAATTACTTATGGAACTGGTTTTGTTGTACAAATGGTAATGTTTAAAAGGAAAAGTTTGGGTTTTATAGCTAGGCTTGAGATTTTGCTTAAAAAATTATTTAGTTTAAAAAATATTTTCTCGTTGTTTGAGTAGATTAATTTCATATTTTGTTAGTAAGAAATGCAAGTGAGGTATACTAAGACTACTTTTAAAGTGTAAAGAGTTTTATTATGAAACTTCTTTTGGATGTTTTGCTAGAGTTTTCAAAGTGTGTTAATGGTTAGATTGAGAATATTGCTTTTCAATATGGGTTTGTAGGAATTGTATAAGTTTGGGTTCCTCTATCTAGTTTTGAGATTCTTTTAAAAAATTATAAAGAAAAGGAGGAGTTATGAGTGAATTAAAGTTGAATGTATGTTTGCAGAAATTATGTTTAACCTATTGATATTAATGCCCCCTGGTTTTGTGGAGGTAAGGAAATATTTAAGTTTGATGTGAATACATAGAAGTTTTTCCTGTGTTCTGTTAGCAAGAAAATTCAAATGATTAAGAGTTAAAGTTGTAAGATGGAGAAAATTGTTAAATATATATAGCAACATATATGCTAATTCAAATGGTTCTGTTAAGAGTTTGCTTTGTGTTGTAAGATTGGGAGAATTGTGAATATGTATAGCAATATTTATGTTAACCTGTTAATGGTAATGATGAAGCTAAGGGATTCTTTAAGTTTGTAGTTGCCTTAAGAGTTTTTGGTTTAGAAAGGGCTTGAGGCAGCTAAGACTGCTATAGTCACCTTGGACCTAAATCAAAAGAGAAATGCCATCTTTATCATCCTCTACTCCCATACTAGGAGGTGTAACAGCTATGGAGATTGCTGTAAGCCATTAATAATTAGTTGTTTTTTATATATTAAGAAAGAGGGACCTGTGGGAGCCTGTTTTCGGGTTCCTCGTGGATTTACCCAGCATGTCCGCATAGAGGATGATCAGGACCACCGGCCTGAGTGCAGGTGTCTGAGATGGTCTGTACTTGCCTGTGCTGGGGGAGGAGGTCTTTTGCTCCACCCCTTGGCATCTCTATAAATACCCTGGAGCAGAGGCAGTTGGGGCCCTTTGGAAAAGGTTCCAGGCCCTCTCAAGGCTATCCTTTATTTTCTATCTGTTTTTCTCCACAATATTCTTTGCAATATAAATCCTTCTATCTAATATTTCCTGCTGCTCACACTCAAGAAACTCTGTGAAGCTGTGGGGTTGGTGGGTTAATGCCCCACAATAAAGATATTTGAACAGATGAAGTAATAGGTGATTTTATCTTTGTGACTTCCAATGTCTTTTGAAGGAAACCTCTTGAGAACTGGGAACAAGTTTCCTTGTGTTCAGGAGGCATTTCTAAGTCAGCTCTCTCACAGGTCTCAGATGTGTGTCATGAGGCTTATCTGACTTTGGAGAAAACTGAGACTGTAGTTTATTTCATTTTCTAGAGGAAATCCTTTTAACTCTATGGGTCTTTTTTGATATACCCATGTCAGTTGTTTAATCTAATAGAGCAGAGGTAAATTTATGGATATTCTTGAAATTAATTTTTTGCACTGAGTTTTTAAAAATTTATTTTAAAGATTAAAATATAGTCACAAAATTTCTCTCCCTTATATATCTTCTCACTCTCCTTTAAATTAATGGCTTCCTATTTCACTGATTATTGTTGTGTGCATATACATATATGTATATACACATATATATATTCCTAAAAACAACCTGTTCAGTCTGTATAATGTTACTTATATGTGTGTGGTCAGGGATCACCTTATGATATTAGATAACCAATTGGTGTGTTCTTGAAAGTTTTAAAAGTATAGTTGACGTATGATGGAAAGGATATTAAGACCTTAGATGGTCAAAATAGTAATGAGAGTATGATTATTTTTGCAATATTTAACTCTGGTTTGAGGCAGGAAAGCTGGCTGTGGAATGTAGAAACAGGCCACATGTGTATTTATTTTTAGTCATCTCATATAAGGGGTTCTCTAAGATATCAGGAATGTGTCTCACACACTTTGATGATATAAACTTGGCTAGTATCTTTATATTTGACAGTAGCTGGTTAGAAGGAAAGAAAGACTCCCCCAAAGAGCGTGAGATTCTTATAAAAGGATTTATTTTTATCACTCCACTAGACATGCTTATGTGACTAGGCATTTCTACTTAAAGGCATGAATGTTCACAGGTAGATGATTTTCCTGATATGCACAAAACCACAAAACCCTGGATTCAATATTCAGTACTGCAAAATAATTAAAAAAGAAGTTTTTAGTGAATTAAAGCATTGCTGATTTTCTATTTTTATATTTTATGCTCAATTTAGATGGTGCTTTTAACAAAAAACTTAATCAAAATTTCATGTTTATGAAGAGATGTGACTTTTTTGTGTCATCACCATTGCCTGCAAAGAATACAGTGATATAATTTCCTGTTTACTCCTGTACCTTTCTCCCCAGGGAACTATGTCTAGCAAATAACAGACTTCAGTGATTATTAACTGTTATGAATCATAGAATCAATCAACAGTAAGTAAATGTTTTTCAAGTGTTTATAGAAAGCATTTATATCTCATCAAGTAGTATATTAAATATTTAATAAGATATATACACAGATATTTGAAATATAGTTAGGATTTTATGATGGAGACAAAAGCAAGGGGGGGTGAGGCGAAGAAAACATCAAAGATAAATCACAGAAGCAGAAGAGGTTAACTATAATTTTATAATTGTTAGCTCAGCGGCTCTTATCCTTGAGCGTGTATCAAGATTCATTCAAAGACTTATTAAACCAAGTGGCTGGGCCATACCCCAAGCCAGAGTTTCTTATTTACCAGGCCTCTGATAATGTATACTACTAAAAAACTCACAGACACTGTTTTTCATGAGATTTTGAGAAAAGAAACCAAGTACTTGTGATTTGAATTACATGTAAATAACATTGAAAAGATAGATTAGAGCCATTTTGTAGATCTTTTGTGAATAAGTTCAGTATTTTGTTTTATTGTTAAGCTAATCATATCTGTTGGAGATTCATAAACATGAAAGTAATTTGATCAAAACAACTGCTTTAGGAAAATTACTCTAAAATAAGTAAAAATGACCTATGGAACTAAGGTATTGGGGGCAGGATAGAGACATAGCAGAAAGATGACTAGTGGGGAAGTAATTCCAGTCATCTAGCTTTCAATGAACCCTTCAATACTGCTGAGAACTACCTTTTAAAATGTAAATCATTTTGGATGAAAATCTTCCTAAATATATTACACAGTCTCTGCCTTTCTACAGAGAAATTCTCTATGCATAATGCATCCCCTTGATGACTCCAACTTATTGTCCTGAACATCAGCAATTGCACTGGGTTGTAACACAGTGTGCTCTCATGGGTATGGAAGTGTAAAGAGCTTTAGGCCCAATCCTAAGAGCACCAGAACTCCTGTAAATTTTAAGTTTTGTGTCTCCAATTGATATCATTTCTGACTCTCCCTTGGCAGCTCTTCTCTTCATTCTAACTGGCTAATTCTAATTTGTAATCGGCTGGAAAACTAGATATAATTGTGTGTAATGTGAGAGTAAATGGAGTATGGGCAAAGCATACTTCTATGAGTAAAGTCTATAAGCTTTGGGGTTAGGGACTCCAACATTTATTTGTGCTGCTTGCAGGTCTTTCAATGGACCTCATATTTTATGGCTTTATTCCAGGTAAATGAGATTGCTAGGTCGATGAAAAATCACTTTTTGTCACTGGGACTTTCATGTCTTTTCATTCCAAATTAGAGTAGCTGGAAGATGTTATAACCCCCCATAATCCCAAGTAAATTATTTCAAGAAAATAGAGATTGCATTTTCAAAGACAAATTGATTGTTTTCAGAGCACATAATCTCTCCTACCTTGGTAGTTCCTGAAATGATACTGTGGATCTCCAGTCATTTGTGCTCTTCCTCCTGAGAAGCCACTCCCTTTAAAAGAGGCAGAAAGTTTATAAAGGTTGAGATCATAGGATTTTTGAAAGTGATAAGATAGAATGTGAAAGGTGCTAAGAAGGTAGGGGAGAATCACATTTGGTAGCAGAGTGAGTTTATAAATAGCCTGTTTCTTTTGAAAGGGAGCTGAGCCCCACAAAATGTCTTCAGGCAACTGCATATGGGCCCTGTGGAGTTTATTAACTTGTTTTTCAAGTTAATAAAATGTTGCAGATCCAAGTACAACTGAGGGATGGGGAAAGAGAGGGCACAAAAACAGAATATTTATCAACACACTGACATTATGAACCACTTGGAATATTGACTCAAATTTGTGTGTGTGTGTGTATGTATGTATGTATGTATGTATGTATGTATGTATGTATGTATGTATATATATGATATGGACAGAACAAATTACTTATGAAGTCATCAAATTTTATCCTTAAAAGAAAAAGCGAGAAAACAAGACCAAAAATGACAAAACATCCTAGTTAGAGCCCAGATGGCTGCATAAAATAAATAGGCATTTACTTGATGGAAGCATAGGCAATTAGGCTATGTGAAACTGCAATTCCAGCAGAGATCATAGAAACAGATGTTGATATTGCTTGTGCATCAAAACTTTCCCCAAAAGCAAAATGTTCAGGTAGCACAGAAACAAAAAGCTGATACCTTCAGATTCTTATGTCAGTTACAGAGAAAGATCATGCTCTCCCAAAAGGAGATTGCCTCTGGATACCTAAAGTAAACACATTGACACAACAATTGGAAAAGATGGAAATTATTTGTGGTTCAGTTATAGGCTGTAGCATTTCCCAAACCTCCATATAACGTGTTTATTTTGGCTCCCCGATTCTGTCTCACTATGTAGCTCTGCCTTTTTGAAGTCATGTCAGAGAATATGTAATCTGCTGTTCCTCTGGGGAGGATGAAAGTAGTGTAGGAAGAGAGTGAATCCTCCAGTCTCTGGAGGAGAAGGGATGTTCAGAACTCTGATAAATATATAAGTGAGAAAATTCTTCACAGGCAGATGGAGTAGCAGAGACACAGAACAGAATCTGATAAAAGTATGCAATAAGCTGAATATGTGTATCTCTCAAAGAGTCATAAGTTGAAACTTGAAAACCTAAGGAGCTAGATTCTGAGGTGATTAGGTTGAGAGGGTAGACCTCTCCTGAGTGGGATTAAAGCCTTTATGAAGGAGGACTGACAAGATCATTTATCCCTTCTGGCAAGTGAGGGCACAGGTGAAAGACATTCTCTGTGGACCAGAAGTGCTGTGGGATAATGCTTTTGTACACTAGTTTAACAAAACACTGATTGGCCAGTAGCCAGGCAGGAAGTATAGGTGGGATAAGCAGACAAGGAGAATTCTGGGAAGAAGAAGGCTGAGTCAGGGGACATCAGCCTGCCATCCAGGGAGCAGCATGTAATGGCATATAGGTAAAGCCATGGAAAATGTGGCAACATATAGATTAATAGAATGGGCTGAGTGTAAGAGCTAGTCAGTGGTAAGCCTGACCTAATGGCCAAGCAATTTTAATTAATATAAGTCTCTGTGTGTTTATTTGGGTCTGAGTGGCTGTGGACTGGGTGGGACACAGGAAAACTTCTGGCTATATATGGTGCCAAAATATATATAGCCATTGTCTTCAAGCATAGACCCACTGCTTCCCAGAGTCGGTGGTGAGCTTGGTTCCCAGAGCTGGCTGTAAATGTACCATTTCCATGATGGAAAACTGAGGTGGGCAGAGCCAGCAGCCGAAGCTGCCATTTCAGCCCTAGTGATGCTGCAGTTTAAAGCAATAGATTCACAATAAGGCAGATTCAGATGGAATAAGACTTTAAATGTTTTACAATGTGTGTAAAAATGTAAGTAGGCTTGGAAGAGAGAAGAAAATGAATATAGACAGTTATATAAAGAAATAGTTTTAAAAAAATAAAGTCTTTAAAAAGACAGTAAAGGTAATATAAAAAATAAGCCACATAAAGATGGATATTACACAGAGCAGCTAGATTGTGTTGTCTTTGGGGTTTTTGACTGCAGAAAGACATTTGATTGTAAAAGCTGATTGATTAAATCAATATATATATATTTTAAAGATATCTTGATTTCAAAATTTATGCCTAAGTATACATTGCTTTGGAAAAGAGGCTCTGCTTTTGTTTCCACAGAAGATGAGAACCTGTAGATTACTTCCAAGCTAATATGGTTTGACCAGCCAAGACCCCCTGAAATGTCTCCAATGACACCATGGCCTAGATCATCCAACATCTAAAATCAACTTCAAGGCAACTGGCTCAGAGAATATAGCCTGACAGACTACTCCAGTTAGGACTTGACCATGATCCTAAAATTTTCTTTGTGTCCCCATAAGAATACAGCACCCTTTACCAGCAAGAAGTAGCCTAGAAAACTATGCCCACATGGATGTTTGTTTTTGTTTAGGTTGCTGGTTACAAATTGAAATTGATCATAGTCAATATCTTTCTTAAAAAAGAGGGATATGATATGGAAATATAGGATACAAATATATATATACATATATATATATATACATATATATGATAGAATAAAATGATAGATTATTGAATCTACTTTTAAAGAACAACTCATTTGAAATGTTTTACATTGCTATGAATTTTAGTTTATTGACACAAATTTAAAGTTAATTTCATTGTATTATATATATATTTCTACTTTTGTTTAAAGTTATTATGTTTGTGCAGCTAATTTAAATTGTAATAGATAATTAATAAATACAGATTAATAATCAGTCTTCTATGGTAGTCAAACTTATAGTCATGTTAAGTTTTCTAGGTATACATAGATATAATTCAGTTAGGTAAATGATCTTCAAACCCTTCAAAGACCTACACAATATGGCATTTAAAATGTTTTAAAAACTTAAACTTTCTGGACAATGAGACATGTCTGTTCCTGGAAGCACCAATCTACTTCACAAAAAGATAATGGGCACTGAAGAAACTCATTGTGCAGTTAGCTTCCTTTGTGGCAAAATTTAGCCACTGGGCAAAAAAGTGCTCTTGCATTGACTGCTTGACAAAATGTTGTATCGACTGGACATGTAGGAACCATAGGAAGGTGACCACTGAACTTTGCAAGGCAAAATGGTCCTTCAGTTTCTTGCTTTACAGAGAAACCTGCCAGACATTCTACAGGATATAGAGAGAAGTGCCTGAGAGACTTTAGGCCTATGGGTTGAAGATGGATGCCCCAATGTTACAGAGGAACTTTGGGTAACTGTCCAGGTAAGCCAGTTGTCTCTGTCATTCTAGATTTTTGGAAATTGCTTACAATGTTCTTCTTGTTTACTTAGGTAATATTATATCCTTCTGCGATCTTTGATGTATTTGAAGACTAGATAGTTATAATTATGGTTTTCCTTGATTATGATAAGAGATAAGGCAGATCTGAAACTTTAGACTCAAAAATATAGGATAGATAGACTATTTTCTTTTAATTTTACAAAATACAAATAGACTAGATATTATAACTGTAATTCTTGTTTGTTATATGTAATAATTTTACTATGTTAAAGTTAAAACCTTTTTTTAATTAAACAGAAAAGGGGAAATGCTATGGGATAATGCTTTTGTACACTGGTTTAGTAAAAAACTGATTGGCTAGTAGCCAGGCAAGAAGTATAGGAGGGATAAGCAGACAAGGAGAATTCTGGGAAGAGGAAGGTTGAGTCAGGAGACACCAGCCTGCCATCCAGGGAGCAGCATGTAATGGCACACAGGTAAAGCGATGGAAAATGTGGCAACATATAGATTAACAGAAATGGGCTGAGTTTAAGTGTAAGAGCTATTTGGTATTAATCCTGAGCTAATTACTGAGCAATTTTAATTAATATAAGTCTCTGTGTGTTTATTTGGCTCTGAGCAGCTGTGGACCAGGTGGGACACAGGAAAACTGCTGGCTATTCAGAAGATACTAATATGCCAGTTGTGTTGCTTTCAGACATGCTGTCCTCTAGAATGGTGAGAAACAAATTTCTGTTGTATTTCAGTTTGAAACATTTTGGTATAGAAGCCCAAGCAGAATAAAACAATTTGACATAAAATTATTTTTAAATTAAAATGATCTCAAAGAATAATGATTTATCTCAAATGTAAAGACACTACATTCTATCTGTCAAATAATTTAATAGTATTGTAGAACAAATATTTAATATGAAACTTATACAGATGACAAGCATAGTATCTATGATGACAGATGCACTAACATTGATAATAAATTACATGTAACAGACAGAGGAGCTGGGAGTATGGTTCATCAGTTAAGAGAACTTACTTTTCCCTGAGGAAGACCTTAGTTTAATTCCCAACATCCATGTTAGGCAGCTTAGCACAACCTGAAATTCACACTCCATGGAATCCAGTGCCTCGTTCTCGTCTCTATAGATACCCCCACACAAACACACGTATATATACATAGTTAAAAACAAAATGAAACCCCACAAAAACACAAATAACAGAAAGGTCTGTACCTGAAGCCATAGTAGAAGAAAGCATTTCTAAAAAAAAAAAAAAGCCTATCAATATGCATGACATATTGTTGCTCACATTGATGAGGTAAGGTTTTATTTTTAAATATAATTTTTATTTTTTTATTTTATTTTTTTTTGGTTTTTCGAGACAGGGTTTCTCTGTGTAGCTTTGCGCCTTTCCTGGAGCTCACTTGGTAGCCCAGGCTGGCCTCGAACTCACAGAGATCCGCCTGGCTCTGCCTCCCGAGTGCTGGGATTAAAGGCGTGTGCCACCAACGCCCGGCTTAAATATAATTTTTAAATATAATTTCTTTATTGATTCTTTGGAAATTTCACATCACACACCATAATTCTGCTCACCTCCCAGTCCCCCTACATCATCCCTGTAACTCCCGTCAAAAGAAAATTTAAAAAAATCAAATTAAAGGAAAATAAAACAAAGTAAGCAAGCAAACAAACAAAAACAAGAACAGAAACCACTCCCCAAAATATCATCTTCACTTTTCCATCTTTCCCACCTCTCCAACAAACTCTTCATCATCCTGGTGGCATTGGGAGCAGTGTGTCATATAGTATATTGGACTAATAAGCTTTACTGGCAAATTTTCATTGCACTGCGTCATTGGTCTGGTTCAAGGCTGCTGGTTTCTGGTACAACATCATCACTGGATCCTCACTGAAAATCCTCTGGGGTATCCCTCAGCCACTCTGAGTTATGGAGATCCTGTGGTTATTGGTTATTGTTCCACAGGACCAGTCCATTCACAAGGTCCAGCAGGTCCTAGATGGGGTAGATGTTAGGGTGGGCTAACCCGAGGCCCAACTGTGAGCCTAGGTGGTAGCTGAGCTGGTCAGGCTAGGCCACTAGGGCCACCTGCCTCAGGTAAGGGGGGAAAGTCAGTTCCCTGACACCCATTAGTACTTGGATATGAGATAAAGCGAGGTTTATCTCAGGAATGCTGAGTTGGTTAAATGTTTGGAAATCAATCACTGCAGTTCATATTATTATCAAACTGCAAGAAAATAAAAAAAAAAAAACAGTAGATGCAGAATGTGGTTTTTGACAAAGTCCAACAGGTATTCCTTACAGAGATTCTTCACAAGTTAGGGATACAAAGGGACATCTTTAGCAAAACAAAGAAAACAAAAAAAAGAAATTAACAGTAAATGTGACTTTTATTAATAGAACAACAGTAGCAAAATCAATTGGAGAACAGCTATTAAAGTATGCTCAGTCACATGTCTTCATGTCTGAATGTACATATCTTAAGTATATGTCTCAATTGATGTATCTGAAACAAAGATCTTTATAAAGCGTTGCAACAACTCTTCTATGCTTATTCTGATGCACAAGATTTATATTAAATGTAAACATTTGCTATCTTAAAAAAAATATTAAAAAAAAAAAAAAAAAAAAAAAAAAATATAACATTCTTTCATTATTTTATGTCATTTTATTAAAAAATTTTATACATTATATTTCGATCATGTTTTCCCCTTCTCCTGTATCTTTCCCACCTTGCTACCCACCTGACTTCATGTTCTTTCTCTTTCTCCAAAAACAAAAACAAAATAAAAGTTAAACAAAAAAATAAGACAAAAATACCAAAACAAAACAAAAAGTCTACAAAACATGGAATCTATGGTTGATATATGCAATGACACACCATTGGAGAACATGGAGAAATTGAGCTGGTGCCCAAATAGATGCTTTATCCCTACTGACTATCATTGTTATGGTGCTGAAAGGCACTCTGTATACTACAGGGGGGAAAAGCAATCATTAATGTCACATGGCTATAAACCCTGTGACCTATATAACTGACCTGCCTACAAAATCTACTGGTGCACTAGTGGCACAAATGTTGTGGGGGTCACAAAATACTTTTTAAAAATTGGATTAAAAGTCAGTTCCATGATATGGAATGCATACTTGGCAGGGCTAAAGTGGCCAAGAACCTGAGACAAGATAGGACATAGGCATAATGTAAAAACTTAATACTATTATAGTGCTAAAGGACATAATGGTAAAATAACTATTAATGGCATATTGTTAATATCATAGGTCAGTGCATCACTCAGCCTTCATCCAATAAGCTTCTTCTTGCAGTATATTAGAACTGACAGAGAGACCCACAACTGGACAATGCAGAAAGTGAGATACTGAGAAGCACTCAACCCTAAATGGGGTGTGTTTATCAAACTCCTCCCCTTAAGGCTTAGGGATCTCTACTATACTGAAGAGGAGGCAGAAAGATTTTTTTGTTTGTTTGTTTTTCAAGACAGGGTTTCTCTGTGTAGTTTTGGTCCCTGTCCTGGATCTCTCTCTCTCTGTAGACCAGGCTGGCCTTGATCACACAGAGATCTGCCTGACTCTGCCTACTGATTAAAGGTGAGTGCACCACATCGTGGAGAGGCAGAAAGATTTTAAGAGCCAGAGATGGGGGTATGCCATCAATATGTGTGGCTCCTATTGGATAATAAATAAAGTTGCATTGGCCTATGGCAGGGCAAGACAAGGTTAGACAGTTCATTCAAATTGAAGATGAAACAAAGAAGGGTAGAGTCGACAGAGACTCAAGACCCCTGCCTAAGAAGCAACAAGATGTCAGCAGTATGGTAATGCCATGGCCAAGTGACAACATATAGATTTATAGAAATGGGTTAATTACAGATGAAAGAGCTACCTAGCAAGAAGCCTGGGCTATAGACCATAGAGTTTGTAATTAATATAAGCCTATGAGTAATTATTTTATAAGTGGCAGTGGGACCTCAGGTGGGAGAGATTTGTCCAGAATGCTGAACATGGCAGGACCAGAGCAAATTCCAGCTATCATTGGTGCTCAAATGTGATGGCAAGAGTTTCCTCCTAAAACCTGAGAGAATTTACTAAAATGGAGCTAAGAGCAGCTTCCTAGTTTGTATATCTCATCGAAGTTGTGGTATAGTGTAGTGGGTAGCCATTCCAGCTATGATCTGGAAGTTCCAACCCCCATTGAGACTCTGGCAACTGTCATGCCTATGAGGCAGGGCCAGGGGAGGCGCCTGGGAGAGCTGGATGAGCCAGCACTCTCTCTGTGCGCTCTCTCTGTGCCAGGACACTGAATGGTGAAGGTGGACTGTGCAGAGCTCCGGAGAACACTGGTAGATTGTGATACACCTTCCTCAGACCCTGCGACCTACCTTTCACTTAATTTGTGAGTTACACATTAAATAAATATCCTTTTAACTATGTGGAGTGGCCAAAATAATTTCTCCAATATCTGGCACTCCTGTGGGGCAAACTCCAAAGGCCTGGGCAGCTCCTGCTCTCTCCTCCCTAGCTGGCGGGTACCTAAACCCGCCTGCAAAGTTCCATATAACCAGGGAACACCTACATGGTTCCATTCCTGAAAAAGGGAGCAGCTAGTTCGATCTCAATTTCCTAGCTTAGCCCCAGACCAGCTAAAGAGGCAGGGGAGTGCTAGCTCCCATTTCTGCCATCTCTGACTCCAGCCAAGATTGCCAGCAGGCCCTGTTTTGGAGCTGTACCATCGCCACCTGCTGGCTGAAAAGTGCTACTACATGCCCCCAAACCCACGAAAGGTAAGCATATTGTTTCAAGTAAAGGTAATTGATAATTTTATACCTTAAAATTGACTAACAAATTTTGAGTAATTCGTGTAATATGGCCGACAACATTACCTCACAAGAATTTAAAAACCTTTTTGCCTGTATGATGAATGACATCTTCCTGGAAATATACGACATTCCTAAGGCATATCTGGGCTATACCATTTTGGCATTCATCATAAAAATTCACACAGTGTTCAAACACTGGTTTAAGAACAAAGATGAGTCATTATTGGGACTGATACAGGCTTTAAAAGATAGCAATGAAGGCTTACAGAAAAAGATTCTCTCTCTGGAATCTGCTTTAAAAGATAGCAATGAAGGTTTACAGAAAGAGATTCTCTTTCTGGAATCTGCTTTAAAAGATAGCAATGAAGGCTTACAGAAAAAGATTCTCTCTCTGGAATCTGCTAACCAGGATTTACAGGCTTTCAAAGATAGCAATGAAGGCTTACAGAAAAAGATTCTCTCTCTGGAATCTGCTTTAAAAGATAGCAATGAAGGCTTAGAGAAAAATATTCTTTCTCTAGAATCTGCTAATCAGGATTTACAAAACAGGCTTGTACCCAAAATTGATTTTATTGATAATAAATATGAATATTTAACGGATATAACACTAACTCTCCAGAGTGAAGTTGTGGCTACTCAGACAGTTTATAAGGAAGAAAGATTATCGTTAATTGATAGGATAAGGTCCATGGAATCATGTGTTTCTGAGGAACATAAAAACTTCTATGATTCCATGAGAAATCTGGAGTCCCTTACAAGAGAGGAGGTTCACTCCCTAGAACAGACCCTAGGTGCTCGTTTGCAAGCCCTAGAAGAAACTCTCAATAAGCATGACAAGGGAACTAATAAGCAGAAGGTCAAGACCATAGAGGTTGTAACATCTCCAAACAGCTCTCATACAATGGCTTATCCTGTTATCGTCCATGAGAAGCCAGCAGATGACACACACCCCAAGCCATGTATGACATATACATTACAACCAATTTCAACAAGGGACTTTAAAAATATAAAGGAAGCAGTAGTTACGTGTGGGATACACTCCACATATGTAAGACAGATGTTAAATTCGTGGTCTACCTCACATAGAATCATTGCAGATGACTGGCATCAGTTAATTTCAGCTGTTCTAGAATATACCCAGGAGTTACAGTGGAAAAGCTGGTTGAGAGAAGAGGCAAAAAATTTAGAACAACAAGGTAAACTCAGAGGTTTTGTGATCTCCCAAGATCAAATATTGGTGAGGGATGTTTAGCTGACAGGAATGTACAAGCCACTTATGATGAACATACAATATCCCTATGCCATACAGCAGCTCTAAATGCTTGGGAAAAAATTCCAGAACCTGGAAAACCAACTGAGGTATACACAAAGATATTTCAGGGACTGCACGAACCCTTCACTGTTTTCTTACAAAGACTGAACACAGCTATAACAAGAGCTGTGTCAGACAAAGAATTAAGAAAAGTATTAACTTAGTCCTTGGCGTTCAACAATGCTAATGCAGAATGCAAAAGAATACTTACACCATTAAATATCAGATCAGCTCCTTTGGAAGAATGGATTGAGTATACTAATGGTGTTCAGTCTCTTAACTACAGTAATGAGGCTTGGATAGGAGAGACAAATCCCAGAGGTGAAAGAAGGCCCCGTGTTACCAAATATTTTAAATGTGGTACACCAGGTCATATAAGTAAACACTGTACATGGGGTACTCCTAGAAGTAATACTCCTTCTAGGAATAGCCTCAACAGGACCCCAACCACCCACCTCCTGGATTATGTAGAAGATGTGGCAAAGGCTGACATTGGACCAGTGAGTGCAGATCAAAAATAGATATACAAGGCAACCCTTTACTGGCAGTAAATGCCTCAGGGGGCCTGCAAGGCCCCAAAATAAAACTTAGTGTGAACATTCCCAGCCACTGTGGAAGAAATTCCTCTCCAGGACAACTGAATAAACCAATGCCTAATGTAAAAACCAATACTGCAATGGATGATAAAACAGCTCTGATAGATGGATCACAGTTTACAAAGAACGCTATAAAACAAATATTTTGGCAGACTTCGATAAATGAACAAAGACCAAAGCTTAGAATTGGAATTAATGGCCTGGTTCTGGAGGGCCTGGTAGACACAGGTGCAGATATGACTATAATTACACCAAAATCATGGCATCCAAATTGGCCTCTTCAAGAGGTGGATGTCCAACTTTTAGGGATTGGCACCCTATTTCAGATAAAACAGAGTTCGAGATGGGTTGAATGCATTGGGCCAGAAGGACAGAGAGGAAGGTTGAAGCCATATGTAGCATATGTAGCAGTAAATCTTTGGGGCCAAGATCTGTTACAACAGTGGTATACCCAGATTAAAATTCCTACACTCTCAGTAAGGGAATACAGACCAATGCATGTTTCTAGGAATAACATCATAGCGTGCTATAAAAAAGTCACCAGCCATTCAGGCTGTATACAAACAGAGCACAACTGCTGCTGAACCCTCAGCAGCAGTCAATACTTTGTGCAGAAACCATTAGAGATAATTCGTGTAAAGTTTCCACAATCCATAATTTATCACTATATGGATGCTATCCTATTAGCTAATCCAAAGTTAGATACATTAAAAATTATGTTTGAAGAAGTAAAAAAAGTTTTGCCTCGCTGGGGACTGCAAATTTCTCCTGAAAAAATACAAAGAGGAGATTCTATTAAGTACTTAGGATATAAGATAGAGCTACAAAAAATTAGACCCCAAAAGGTACAACTAAGGAGAGATAGATTGAAGACTCTTAATGATTTTCAAAAGTTATTAGGAAGCATTTTTAACTTACTGGGTATCATGGGAATACCCAAAGATGGACTACAAAATTTGGCTAATTCTCTAGAATGGGACAAAGAATTAAATAGTCCAAGAGAATTATCAGCTGAAGCTGAGAAGGAATTGGCTCTAGTAGAACAGACAATTCGAGAAGCACATGTGGATCGTGTGGATCCAGAACTTAAATGCATTCTTGTCATATTCCCCTCTAGACATTCCCCAACAGGCATTTTGATGCAGAGGGAAGATATTATATTGGAATGGATATTCCTCCCACGTAAACCAAGTAAGAAATTAAAGACTTATATAGAAAAGATCTCTGATTTGATTCAATAGGGTAAATTAAGACTTTGCCAGTTGACAGGAATGGACCCAGCAGAAATTTTAGTACTGTTAACTATTGAGGAAATTTCATCACTATGGAAAGATAATGAATACTGGCAGAGAGCCTGCAGTAACTTTTTGGGAGAGATTAACAACCACTATCCCAAAAGCAAGAGAATAGAATTCATAAAGAAGACTGAATGGGTCCTTTCTCACATTGTACGACAAAAGCCAATTTCTGGAGTCCTCAAATTCTATACTGATGCAAATAAATCAGGGAAAGCAGGATATAAATTAGGAGACTTAAGTAAAGTGGTACAAAGTCCATATAGCTCTGTACAAAAGGCGGAACTGTATGCCATTCTTATGGTACTGATGAACTTCACAGAACCCGTCAATATAGTCACTGACTCTCAATATGCAGAGAGAGTTGTTTTACATATTGAAACTGCTGAATTTATTCCTGATAATACAGAATTAACTTCATTATTCATACAATTGAAGGAAATCATCAGAAAAAGGGAACATCATATATATATATACACATATCACATATCAGATCCCATACAGGTCTGCCAGGACCTTTAGCACAAGGTAATAATGAGATTGATCAGTTACTAATAGGTAATGTGCTAGAAGCCTCAGAATGTCATAAGAAATGCCATGTAAACAGCAAAGGTTTGAAGAAGGATTTCTCTATCACTTGGCAACAGGCTAAGGATATTGTGAAAAAAATGTCCTACTTGTTTCATCTATAACCAAACTCCATTACCTGCAGGGAGTAATCCAAAAGGTATACAAAGAAATAAAATTTGGCAGATGGATGTGTTTCATTTTGCAGAATTTGGAAGATTAAAGTATGTACATCATACCATTGACACTTATTCAGGATTTCAATGGGCAACTCCTATGAGTTCTGAAAAGGCTGATTCTGTGATTACACACCTATTAGAAGTCATGGCCATCATGGGAATACATGTACAAATTAAGACAACCAATGCCCCAGCATATGTCTCCAATAAAATGAGACAATTCTTTGCTTATTAAAATATAAAGCATGTTACAGATATACCACACAATCCCACAGGCCAAGCAGTCATAGAGAGATCCAATAGAACTTTAAAGGATATGCTAAATAAACAGCAACAGGTAACAATGACTCCTAGAAATAGACCGCATAGTACTTTATTAAGCTTGAATTTTCTCAATGCTAATGAGAAAGGAACAACAGCTGCAGAGAGATATTGGACGACAGACAAAACTCCTCAGCTAAACCAACCAGTTTATTTCAAGGATGTGCTGACCTCAGAATGGAAACCTGGATATGTTCTATGTTGGGGAAGGGGTTTTGCCTTTGTTTCTGCAGGGGAAGAAAAGCTATGGATACCAACAAAATTAATAAAAATTTGATTCAACAGGAAAAACCCTTTGATGAAGAGAAGTAAAAGATCATCCACCAATGTGGCATCTCTACAAGTTGTAAGAAAAATTTAACAATCAAAGGGTGGGGTAGGTTCTGTTTTTGTCTTTCCAGGATAATGGAAATACCCATCTTCCAAAACTCATAAGGCCTTGGATATCCGGATGTTTACAGCAGAAAGGAAGAATCTATTGGTACCAATCTACACATGGTAAAATCTCACTGTCTAACATCTATCTCTCTATCAATCTAGAAAAGTTGTGGTTCCAATTCAATTATAAGCCAAGCTGGCTTTGGAGATGGAATTGGCTCACTTCTTCCCTAAACCCAAGCATATTGCTAAAAGAAAAGTTTGAGAGATTCTTCAGTCCCATATCAGATGAGCCCTTTGTTGTGAGACAGAAAGAAACCAATAAAAAGGGACCATTGTCTTCTAAATCCTAATTCTCTCCATGCTTACTCTTGATTTCTCAGAATCCTTTCTTACATGCTATGTCCTCTTTAAATCCAAACCTCCCATTTTTGATAACAAATAAGTTTTTCCAATAACAATCTCAGAAGTCTCCAGAAGGAAGATGGGGCCCCAACAACAACAACTCTACCCAGTCCAGAATGATGCCATGGTAATCATCATCATACTACACTTCTTGCCAGAATTTCAGACAATCTTAACCATTACTCTAAGACTTGCTGCAGAACCTACAGTTAGTCTTACTGAGATTTAACTATCTGAGCTTTCTCACAGTATCCAACAGAGATGACATCACCCCCTAAACAGCAGGAAGCAATTCTAAGAAAACGACGCCCCTTTCTCCCTTAGGTTTCATAGTTCTCAAAGTTATGGATGACGGTTATAGGGTTGGGGGTGGAAGAAAATATTAGACTCAGTATTGTAAAAAAAGGGGGGGGAAGAAATGGAACGGATAGGTATAAGATATGATGGTAAATCATTGTATATACTAGTAAACAAATTTAGTAAAATAGCAACCTTAGATAATTTGCACTGTTATAGATTCTTTTATGTTGATACAAATGTAAACTATTTTTATACTCCTGTTTAAGATAATTTGTATATTGATACAAATACAGAACTATATTTGTTATAATGTACATATATTTCTACTCTTATTTGAAACATTTTTATATTGATACAAATGTAAGTTTATATCTGTCATACTTGATATATGTTCTACTTCTGTTTAGGATATTCGGTATATTGATATATATTTAAGATTATTGTCATATTGCATATTGTACTATATATTCCTACCTCTGTTATAAATATCTTGTGTATTGTCACAATTTTGAAGTCATTGTTCTTCACTATACATTTGCTTATAGACTGGTTACCTTGTTTACGTGAAGCCTTAGTCCTTACGTTATTTCGGTAGATAAGACTTATAGATTTATAGTCGCCTATGCCTGTCATCTCTATAGTTATGTTATTTAGGTTATCCAGATTTACAGATACATAGGTCAGATGGACAGGTAATCTTCAAACACTTCATATACCTAGAGAATATGGCATTAAAATAACTTAGAATTCTGTTGACGAGGGACACAATTGCTCCTGGCTGCACCAATTGATCCCGAGAGAATGTTGGGCTTCTACGACATTTCCATTTGGAAGTTTGTCTTTTTGGCACAAAATGGCCTACAGGGCAAAGAACTGCCCTTGCCTTGATGGCTGACAGTACAAATGCAATGCTGTCCTTTCTGGACAAGCAGGACACAAGGAAAGTGACCACTGTACTCTGCCAAGACAGGGTAAGATGGTCTTTCAGAAATCCTGCTTCTGAAAATGGTCTGTCAGATACTCTAGGCCTGTAGCCAATTTGAATGCACCAACAATGCTGAGAAACATTAGGTGACTGTCCAGGCTGCCAGCTGTCTTGGTCTACTCTTGCAAGATTCCTGAAAGTTGCTTGCATCCATCTGTGGTGGTATTCTAATTGTACAGAAATGTGATTTTGATTGTATGTTAATAAATAAAGTTGCCTGGGGGTCAGAGCTATTAGAGCCATAGACAGAGTGTGGTGGTGGTGGTGGTGGTGGTGGTGGCACACGCCTTTAATCCCATAGATCTCTGTATGTTCAGGGATACAGCCAGCATTGGAGACATATGCTGTAGCTGGAGGGCTTCTCTCCAGGTTCCCCAAGCCCCGCAGTTATAAAATAATCACTCAGACGCTTATATCACTTATAAACTGTATGGCCGTGGCAGGCTTTTTGCTAACTGTTCTTTTATCTTAAATTAACCCATTTTTATAAATCTATAGCTTGCCACGTGGCTGGTGGCTTACCGGCGTCTCTACATGCTCTTCTCCTGGCGGTGGCTGCAGTCTCTCTCTCAGCCTTTTGCTTCCCAGAATTCTCCTCTCTCCTTGTCCCACCTACCTCCTGCCTGGTCATTGGCCATCAGTGTTTTATTTACATAGAGTGATATCCACAGCACTTCCCTTTCTTCTTTTTTTAAAAAGGAAGGTTTTAACTTTAACATGGTAAAATTACATATAACAAAACAATTACTGAGCAAGAATTATAGTTACAATATTAAAGAAGATGTCCTATCTATCTTATATTTGTGAGTTTAAGGTTTTATAGCTAACTTATCTTTTATCATAACTGAGGAAATTACGACTATCTAGCCTTCAACCACATCAAAGACCTGAGAAGGAACATAATGGTACCTGAGAAATGGTAGATGGATGCAAGCAACTGTCGGGAATCTTGCAAGAGTAGACCAAGACAGCTGGCAGCCTGGACAGTCACCTAATGTTTCTCAGCATTGTTGGTGCATTCAAATTGGCTACAGGCCTAGAGTATTTGACAGACCATTTTTAGAAGCAGGAATTTTAAGAGACCATCTTACCCTGTCTTGGCAGAGTACAGTGGTCGCTTTCCTTGTGTCCCGCTTGTCCAGAAAGGACAGCATTGCATTTGTACTGTCAGCCATCAAGGCAAGGGCAGTTCTTTGCCCCGTAGGCCATTTTGTGCCAAAAAACAAACTTCCAAATGGAAATGTCTTAGAAGCCTAACATTCTCTCGGGATCAATTGGTGCAGCCAGGAGCAATTGTGTCTCACGTCAACAGAATTCTAAGTTATTTAAATGCCATATTCTCTAGGTCTATGAAGTGTTTGAAGATTACCTATCTATCTGAAATATATCTATGTATACCTAGAAGACTTAACTAACATGGCTACAGATATGATTATCATAGATGACTAATTATTAACCTATTTTTTAATTATCCATTACAATTTTAAATGAGTTACATAAACATAATACCTCAAACAAGAATAGAAATATATATATATATATATATATATATAGTATAACAAAATTAACTTCAAGTTTGTATCAATGAACTAAAATTTATACCAATGTAAAACATTTTAAACATAAACTAAAATTTATACCAATGTAAAACATTTTAAACAAGTTTTTCTTTAAAAGTAGGTTCATTAATCTACCCTTTTATCTTATCATCTCCATATCCTCCTATATATCATATCCCCTTTTCTTTTTTAGAAAGAGATCACATTTATAATCAACCTGTTTTAAATAAAAATATTGGTTTTTCTCTGTCCTACACCAGAGGGCTCTTCTGATTTGGGACACAAGAATCCCTTAACCATTTTTTTTTTTAAAGCAATATGTCTGGGTTTAGAGGGGGAGTGAGCCAATTCCACCTCTAAAGCCAGCTTGGTATATTTCGGAATTTGGGCGTAGCATCTCTTACTACTTCCTGCTGGAGGGGGGCGCTGTATCTTATGGGAACGCAAAGAAAATTTTAGACCTATGGGGTAGTCCGTGAGGCTGTATTGTGTGAACCAGTTGCCTTGAAACCGATCTGGATGTTGGATCATCTGGGCCATGGTGTCATCGGAGTCCTTTCAGGGGGTCTTGGCTGGTGAAACCTGATGTATCTTAATCTGGAACAAGTCCACAGCCTCTGGCTTTCTGTGGAAACAAAGGCAGAACCTCTTTTCCAAAGTAACATATCCTTATATCCAAATTTTGAAGTCAAGGTACCTTTAAAATATACATTTTGGCATAACTCAACAGCTTTTGTAATCAAATGTTTTTCTTTAGTTACGAATATCAAAGAGAACATAATCCAGATTCTCTGTGTGGTAGCCATCTTTACGTGGCTTATTTTTTATATCACCTTGAGCCTATTGATTTAAACTGCACCATTCTAAGACTGAAAAGGCACTGTGGCTGTTGGCTCCGCCCACTTCAGCTTCCCAACATGGCAGTGGTACGTTTTCCGCCAGCTCTGGGAGTCATCAAGTCTCAGAAATAGTGGGTCTAAGCTTTTATCAAAGCAGCGTGTAGCCCAGAAACCTCTTTTTTTTTAAATACTAGTAAAGACTAAATCTACCACACAGCTTAATGTGCCGCTGGCAGTCGCCTCATTTCCGCCACACTGCCGGTCAAACGCACCCGCCAGGAACCCGCCAGTGTCCAAACCTGCGTTTTGCGCTGCCCGTATGAGACAAGAAGCAGGAACCTGGTTTGGGCTCTGTTTAGAATTGGTTATTAAATATTCTCAGGTTTAAGGTGGAAACTCGAGCCGTTGGGCGCCATTTGTTGCTGGAGGGCTTCTCTCCAGGTTCCCCAAGCCCCGCAGTCCCACAATCCACTTATAAAATAATCACTCAGACGCTTATATCACTTATAAACTGTATGGCCGTGGCAGGCTTCTTGCTAACTGTTCTTTTATCTTAAATTAACCCATTTTTATAAATCTATAGCTTGCCACGTGGCTGGTGGCTTACCGGCGTCTCTACATGCTCTTCTCCTGGCGGTGGCTGCAGTCTCTCTCTCAGCCTTCCGCATCCCAGAATTCTCCTCTCTCCTTGTCCCACCTACCTCCTGCCTGGTCATTGGCCATCAGTGTTTTATTTACATAGAGTGATATCCACAGCAATATGCCTTTAAGACCTAGGGGGCTGTACAATCAGACAGTGATGAGGCAGTCACGTGTTTGGGTTTACAACCAATGAGAAGGCAGAATGACTGGAAAAGTGATTTACAGACAGGAAATAGCTCTCTTTCGAGAAGCTGGGACACAGAGGAGGAAGGATGAGATTTTAGCTCTGAGCTCTGACGTCTTGGCTTTCTCTTTTACATTGTTTCTCTGTTTCTTATTTAATAAGACGGTTGGTTACATCTATATCTGGCGCCCAACGTGACAAAAATCCATTAAAAACCACTTGGCTTGGCGGCAGGTCCATTTTCCCACAAGGGCTGCAGGCGACCGGAGGCGGCAGGCGGCGGTCGGCTTCTTAGCCTGGGTCTAGATCTGCTTGACCTCAGGCTGGACTATCGGTGAGCTGCTTGCTTAAATCCTGCTTGCTTAAAGCTGGTGTTACAGGTGTTACAAACAACTCAGACCTGCCCTGCCAAACAGGGCCCCACCTGTAAAGCCAAAGCACGTGGTCGGAGCTTAAGGAAGCCAGACACAAGCCTTGACTCCACACAAGAGGGAACACGTGGCTGGATCTAAGCTTTAGCCGGCTATGCTTTCTTGTGCGTTCTTTCTCTCTCTCTCTGGATTTACACCTGGGACACTAGGTGGCTGTTTTGAAAATCTCCTCGGATTTCTACTGTTCTACGCAGATTTGGTAAGTCATAACATATCAGATATTTTAAAGGAAACTATCTAAAAGAGAATTTTTTCCACATTAAAAAAAATGGGTTTTATGTGTACATTGGAAGAAAATTGGTTTTGGTTCGAAATTTTAGGCAGTATGACAATGGAACAACTATATAATATTAGTATTGGTGGAATTATGCAGTTTATCACTATGCTAATCCTCATTTTAATATTTAAAAAGATAGTCAATTTAAGTGCCAGGATAACAGCTTTAGAAGAACTTGTTAAACCTGTAAAAATTCAGACAGAAGAAATTAACAGTGAAGTTGTTTCAAGTCTGGATCATAAGGTTACAGAAAGAAAGCCTGTTTTCACACAGTCACCCTTAATTTATGCTGTAACCGTATAGCAGATGCCTGATCAAATGGCTACACAAAATATTTGGGCTCTAATTGAAATGTTGGATTTAAAAAGTTTTAAGGAGGCAATAGTATCTTATGGCATGCATTCCCCATATGTAAAGCAAATGTTAAACTCTTGGTCAACACATAATAGGATTGTACCACAGGACTGGCGGGACCTTGCACAAGGTGTTCTGGAACCCAGCCAGAGACTTCAATTTCTGACCTGGTTTAAGGAGGAGGCTAAAAACATAGAAAAACAATGGAGGGATAAAGGAATACAAGTTTGCCAGGATCAGCTTATTGGAGAAGGCCAATATGCTTCAGTACAAACACAATGTTTATATGATGTCCAAACCCTAATTTTATGTCGAACGGCAGCCTTGAATGCATGGGACAGAGTTGAGGAACCAGGAAAAAAATCTGAGTCATTTACAAAGGTGATGCAAGGCCCAAAAGAGTCTTTTACAGATTTTTAACAAGGACTGGCTTCAGCAGTAATGAGAATGGTCTCAGATTCAGAAGCTGGTAAGGCAATAATTGAATCTTTGGCCTTTGAGAATGCGAATGCAGCATGCAAAAGAATAATCAGGCCATTAAGGGTAAGATCTGCACCTATGGAAGATTGGATTAGAGGAACAATTAATGTTGAGGCTGATGAGCATGATGATACGTGGGTAGGAGAAGTAATTTCAAAAGGTTTGAGGAGTGTTAGATGTTTTGGATGTGGAAAGCAAGGACATTTGAAAAGGGACTGTAGACAGGTCATTCCCCAGAAACAATGTTTCTTCAAGGAACAATGGCAACAGAATGCCCCTTCCTTCTGGAGTATGCAGAAGGTGTGGTAAGGGAAAACACTGGACCAAGGAATGTAGATCAACAAAGGACAGACAGGGTAATCCTTTGCCTCAGTCTTCGAAAAACTCCCAGAGGGGCCTCGCCCAGGCCCCCATTGCAAATCCAGTTCAAACCCTTCCTGCAGCCATAGAGGAAATCTCTGCTCTGAGCGATTAAATAACCAAATGCCTATTGGAATAAATCATGCTGGTCAGGATGATGAAACAGAAAGAATAGAAAATTCAGGAGAAAACATAAAGAAAAATTTGTGGCAAACTTCTATTAATGAACAAAGACCAAAATTAATGATCAAAATAAATGGTGTTTTGTTGTCTGGTCTGGTAGACACAGGTGCGGATGTTACCATAATTGCAGCAGAATTGTGGCATCCAACGTGGCCTCCTCAGGAGGTAAAAATTCAACTGTTAGGAATTGGGACATTATCTCAGGTGAAACAGAGTGCAAGATGGCTCGAATGTATAGGTACAGAAGGACAGAGAGGAAAATTAAAACCATATGTGGCTAACATAACTATGAACCTGTGGGGTCGAGACTTGTTGCAACAATGGAATACTCAGATTAACATCCCTCCAATCTCAGAAACAAATCATAAACTAGCACATGTTACTGAGAGAAATATTAGAAGATATTGTTCTAATGAGTGGTCACCAGCCATCCATATTATACAAGAACAGGGCACAATAACTGATGATCTTCCAAAACACCAACAGCTCTAACCTTAAAATGGTTAACAGACAAGCCTGTATGGGTCCAGCAATGGCCTTTAACAACAGAGAAACTCCAGGCTTTAGAAGAGCTGGTAGAAGAACAGTTAAATGCTCAGCATATTGAAGAATCACCCAGCCCTTGGAATTCTCCTGTACTTGTTATTAAAAAGAAATCTGGTAAATGGAGAATGGTAACAGACCTTAGAGCAATTAACAAAGTAATTCAGCCAATGGGCTCTCTACAATCTGGAATGCCTTTGCCTACTCTATTACCAAAGGGATGGCCTCTCATAGTTATTGATTTAAAAGACTGTTTCTTTTCAATACCCTTCCAAGAAAAAGACAGAGAAAGATTTGCTTTTACAGTACCTACTCATAACAATTCTCAACTGGTTAAAAGATTTCAATGGAGGGTCCTCCCACAGGGAATGTTGAATAGCCCAACTCTGTGCCAATACTTTGTACAACAGCCATTGGAAGTGATACGTAAAAAATTTCCTAAATCTATAATTTATCTTTATATGGACGATATTTTACTAGCTGACTCAAATGCAGATACTTTAGAAAGAATGTTTGAAGAAGTAAAGAAAATTTTGCCTTGCTGGGGATTACAAATTGCTGCTGAAAAGATACAAAGAGGAGATTCTATTAATTATTTAGAATATAAAATAGAGCTACAAAAAATTAGACCCAAAAGGTGCAAATTTGGAGAGATAGACTACAGACACTTAATGACTTTCAAAGATTATTTGGAGATATTTCTCATCTACGAACTATTGTTGGGGTAAAAAATGATGAACTGACTAATTTCTTCAAAACTTTAGAAGGTGACAAGGACTTAAATAGTCCAAGAGAATTATCACCTGAAGCTGAGAAAGAATTGGCCTTGGTAGAAAAGAAAGTGCATGAAGGACACGTGGATCATATTGATCCAAAGCTGGATTGCATTTTGGTTATTTTACCTTCTAGGCATTCTCCTACTGGAATATTAATGCAGAGGGAAGATATTATATTGGAATGGATATTTTTACCAAATAAACCAAATAAAAAATTAAAAACTGATGTGGAAAAAATCTCTGACTTGATTTACAAAGGAAAATTGAGACTTCGTCAATTAGCAGGCATAGACCCAGCAGAAATTGTCATACCATTAACTAAGGAGGACATTGAAAAATTATGGACAGAAAGTGAACCTTGGCAAAGAGCTTGCAGTAATTTTTTGGGAGAAATTAACAGCAAATATCCCAAAAGCAATAGAATTGATCTTATAAAGAGAGCTGATTGGATCTTGCCTCAAATTGTATGGCAAAAACCCATATCTGGAGTTCGTACATTTTATACAGATGCCAACAAAGAAGGAAAGGCAGGTTACAAATCAGAAAATTTAAGTAAAATGGTTCAAAGTCCGTATAATTCAGTTCAAAAATCAGAACTGTATGCTATTCTATTGGTATTAATGGATTTTTCAGAACCTCTCAACATAGTAACTGACTCTCAGTATGCTGAAAGAGTGGTGTTACATATTGAGACTGCAGAATTTATCCCTGATGCTTCAGAATTACCTTCACTATTTATTCAATTACAAGATACAATCAGGAAAAGGAATCATCCTTTATATATAACTCACATTCGGTCCCATACTGGTCTGCCAGGCCCTCTAGCACAAGGCAATGATGAGATTGATAAATTATTGATAGGAAATGTGCTGGAGGCCTCAGAATTTCATAAAAAACATCATGTCAATAGTAAAGGTTTAAAAAAGGATTTTTCCATAACCTGGCAACAAGCCAAAGAAATAGTAAGGAAATGTCCTACTTGTTCCTTCTACAATCAAACGCCATTACCAGCAGGATGTAACGAAAGGGTACTCAGAGAAATGAAATCTGGCAGAGGGACGTGTTTCACTTTGCAGAATTTGGAAAACTGAAATATGTCCACCACACCATCAACACTTATTCAGGATTTCAATGAGCAACTGCTTTGAGTTCTGAAAAAGCTGATTCTGTAATCACTCATTTGCTAGAATTATGGCCATCATGGGTATACCTGCACAAATCAAAACTGACAATGCTCCATCATATGTCTCTGTTAAAATGAAACCGTTTTTTGCTTATTACAATATAAAGCATATTACAGGCATACCACATAATCCTACAGGTCAAGCAGTTATAGAAAGATCAAACAGAACTCTAAAGGATATGCTAAATAAACAGAAATGGGTAACAAAACCCCCAGAAATAGACTGCATAATGCTCTTCTAACTTTGAATTTTCTCAATGCCAATGAGAAAGGAACAACAGCTGCAGAGAAACATTGGATAATAGAAAAAACTACAGAATTAAATCAGCCTATATACTTTAAGGATGTGCTGACCTCAGAATGGAAACCTGGGTATGTATTACATTGGGGACGAGGTTTTTCTTTTGTTTCTACAGGAGAAGATAAGCTGTGGGTTCGATAAGATAAAGGTTTGATTTGAACAAGAGAGACCTCTTAATTAGACGAGGTGATAGTTCATCAACCAGCATGAACATCCAATTTAAACTAACTTGTATCAATAACACATGCCTTTTCATTTAATCAGATAATAACTTGCCAAAAGGAATCATCCCCATAATTAGTCTTGGGGAAAGGTTTTTGTTTTTTTTTTTTTTTTGTTTTTTTTTTTTTTTTTTTTTTTTTTTTTTTTTTAGGCCTTTAAAGTTTTTTAATAAAAAAATACTCAATACAGTTTTCCAAACACAACTTTTCCACTTTAAATGCTATTTTTCCCCAACTGGTAATTCTCGTCCATATTTCTTATTTCTCCCCCCTCCCCCCAAACTTCAAGTTTTTAAGCCTTCACTATCAGACCTGGTGACAGTACCCAGCATTCCTAAAAGGAACCTGACTGTATATTGTATGAAGTTTAGACACCAATAGGCACATTTAAACTTAAATTTAATTTCTGATAGGTCATTTCACATCTCAACAGGATACGGTGACACCATGACACACATGGACACAGCATTTTATTCTACTGACTAACAGTCATCAGCTACACTCATTGTAGATGAAGATATTTGGCAACTGACAGTCGTTTGCATTAACTTTAAAACATTTCTATCTTTAATTCTTGAAAATAAGGTAGCTCTGAAGATGGGCACTTCACACAGTATGCTACAGGTATCACTTAGAAGTCATCACAAAAGCCAACCTGAGTGTGCCTGCCTGGTACACAGAGACCTAGGTGCCGGTGCCAGGAAGTTTCTCAGGAATTAGCACCTGGATCCTCATCACTCTTGGCTAGATAGATGCACTGCCGTATGGGTGCTGCCGTATGGGTGCTGCCGTACGGGTGCCTAGGTTTAAATGTTACAGCTCTACATACTCATAGACCAATGCTGGCTTGGACACTGGCTGTGCACCCCTGGGCCGCTGCCACCCTGCAGAGGCACACACACACAGATGCGTGCTGACTAGGGAACAGCTGGCTGGTTTTTGGATACTGAAGGTGTCTGAGGAATATGGAATCTGGGCAGGTTCCATTTGGTTTACTTCACATTAAGAAAAAAATTGGAGCTGATGCTCAGAAAATCACATATCTTTCAGACTCTTGTTATCATCAGAGCACCTGCCACATCCAGAGTCACAGCCCTGGCCCTGTGGCTGGTCCTTCTGTGGGAAAGGCCATCACCCCAGAGGGTTACTTTACTCAGATTTGTATATTGGTCTTCGGTTGGTTTTCAGAGTTAGTGTTATTTACTCATTAATACTTTTTGGGAAGGGGAAATTGTCTAAAAAGTTCACAATATTTCCTTCAGAAAGATCATAAATAGTAATGTAGAACCAAAAATCCCAAGATTTTACTTAACATTAAAAAAGAAAGTTAATCTGTGCCCCCAAAGTGTACTGCAAAACCAGTTCTGATGCGCTTTCACAGTAGCCACTCACTGGTGGACAAGGAACAAGATGGACCCCCAGGGGGGCCATGTACGTGTGAGGAGGCTATCTGGCCTATCAGTACGTCAGCCTTCCAGACTTAGGGCATTGGTGAAGGAATTGTATGAGCCAGTCTAGTACTTTTAGAGGACAGGTTGAGCCAGGTTAAGTTCGAAACTGAAAAATGCTCCTGGTCTCATCTGGTCAAATAGATGTCTCCAGAGGTAACTAGGCCTGTGCCTAGGGAAGCCACAGGCTGCCTGCAAAGTTGCTTTAACTTTGGGGGCCAAAAGGATGGTCACTGGTCAGTACTGATGACATGCTAGGCTTGTAGGTGTTGTGGCTGATGCTCGACCCTGCCCACTGAGAATGGTCAGTCCTGGTCCAGATGAAAGTGCAGTTCTAGAAGGCAGCGGGAGAGCAGTGGGCAGCACCCTGCGGGGACCCAGGAGAGTTGGAGCTTTTCTGCTTTGTGGCTTTCCTAAAACCACTGCCGTACTGCATGCACCTCCCTCTCAGTGGAAAGCATGAGGTCTCCTTTCTCGGTGTTCAAGCTCTTCAAGGCCAAGACACACTCCTGAGGAGGCAGAAGCAAGCCGGCCAAAGACCAGCTAATGGTCCTTGGGCTGGAGGGAAGGGGCCTTTAAAGAAGTCATTTAAATCTCATTAAGGACACAAGTACCATCAGACCTTCTGCCTTGAGACCAGGTGGTGCCCTGGTGGAAAGAAATCAGGACAACATAGCTGGGGGCAGACAAGCAGATCGCAATGGAGAGAGCCCGTCAGCGAGCATCAGCCTCGGCCCCAGGCTGTGCGTCTGGTGTCCCAGGATCCTGTAGTTACCTCCCTTGCTCACTCAAGAGTTGGTATTTGCCTGACAACTCAAATACATTTTAGCTGGAAACAATTTGTGAAAGTTTTAGCAAAAGTATATTGGGAATAAATGTCAGAAACAGAAAAACCAAGTGAAGAAAATATACAAGGTTTCCCCCAAATGTTGGTCAAAGAAATTGGGTTGAGAAGACATCAGAGAGAAACAGCCAAAACAAAGGCAGCGGCCTGCTCCACAGGTCACACTGCCATTACTGGTCAAGTCCACAAAAGGAAAACCACGAGAGGAATCTTGAAACACCACAACCACTCAAAGTGGAAACAAAGCACTTTGAGGGAAAAATTCACATTAGTACAAAGAACATAGGCTGTTTCAAAAGAGCAAAATGATGATCAATCCTGATTAGGAGTAGCCCAGGGCCTGAGTCCCAGTCTGTCCTGAGGAGAGGGCAGTACGTGAGTAGAAGCCTGAACCATCAGGATAGAGCTAGGGTGACCTTTAGGAAGTTCTAGTCTATATTTCCAGGGAAGATAAAAGCATTTCACATGCCAGTTAATCTTTAATCATAACTTTAATCTAAAATAAAAACGGGAGGGCACCTTGATGTCGGGTCTCAGATTCAAGTGTAGCAGTTGACGCTGCGTACGTAGTAAGGCTTGTTTGTCCTGGACCACTGAGTGTGCAGCTGACAAGCATCAGTGCGGACGCCGCAGCCCAGCTGCCGAGGATGGCTCAGCGGTGGGAGTGCTCCCTCCCACCCAGGGAGGCCTATACATGTCAGAGCATAACGAGCTGGGTCCTTGGGGCAAGTGCCACGCTTGCCTTCCCGTTATAGGCAGGGCTGGCTGCCCCATGCCACCCCTGGATCTGACCAAGCGCTATTTGCCTTCTGTGACCCTTCTCCAACACCGCCTTCTCTTCCTCTTCCCCTTTGACTTCAGTGATTCTGGAAAGGGTTTCTCAGTCTTGGTACTTCTCGCCGATTCTGCCCTCAAGTCATGCTCACAGCAGTAGGATTGCCCATCCTGGGTGGAGCGGAAGGCAGTCCCATCTTGGTGTTCCTTACAGAATGAGTTGGGGCACAGGTGGCAAAATGAGGTAGAAGGCTTGCCACATACATCACAGTGATGCCAAGGACATTCCCACTTCCCAAAGGGCCGCTTGCCCAAGCCCAGGCAGGACAGGTGGTAGGCCTTGGTGCAGAACTTCCGGTCACACAGCACCAGCTGCCCACCGTCACCACAGCGGAAGCACTCATCCTCTGACTGCCGCTTCCCTTCTCCCTTGGCCCTGCGTCTTCTGGTTTTCTTCTTGGCCTTTTTACCCTTTTCCTCTGAAGAAAGGGATGTAGAGGTCTTTGGTCTGTCTCCAAGAAACCCACTACAATTGGAGGCTCCACACCGACAGACTGTCTTCTCATTGCCCAAACAATCGAGGTTATAGTTGAAAGTCAGCTCTGTCCCTGCAGGAATGTCACACACAGCAAACAGGCCAACTCGTGTGTCCCCATTCACTGTCCACTTCAGGGTCTCACAGTTGGGCTGGCAGCTGTGGTTCATGAATCGTGAATAATTCCCTTTAGGGCCAGCGTCAATTATTCGGTCCTTGTCTATGGTGAGCATGTAAAAGTGAGTGATGTCATTCTCATGTGCATATTTGATTCTTGCCATACACTCCTCTTCATCAATCAGTTCACCAACATACTCATTAACAAATTCTCCCTTTCTGATGTCCCTTTTGGCAACCAGGCCCCACCCTTTGCCATCTGTCTTGATAATCTTGGTCTCAGGGTACTGGCGCTTAGTGAAACACTGGTTCTGGCAGTATTCCCCTGCAGGACACACCTGCGGGTGGCACTCAAACATCAGCATCCTGTTTAGACACTCAGAATCAGAACCACAAGGGTTCTCATCTGTAGGCTTACAGTTACACTTTGGGATTTTGGAAATGTCAGCTGTATAGATCTGGACTTTACCATACGGCTTATTCACCTTAATATGCTTGTATGGTGGAGGCTTTCTCTCACTCTCCTGGGTTTCTCGGGCTTCCCGCTGAAGTTTGATTTCATTAAAACGAGCTTCAGCTTCTTGCAATGCGTTCTTGAAGACTCTTCCGATCCCTCTGACCCCCTGGTAGCGGCTGCCCCGGTCCCCCTCCATGTATGGGAATACTCGTGCCTGATGCGTCCAGTAATAATTTTTAGACCCAAAGAAAAACACAGGGAATTCTCCAATCTCGTGCTTCATTTTCTGAATATTTGGGGGAACATTTTTGGGATGGCAAACTTCTGCCGGCCACCATCTGTAGTTCCCAAGTTTGACCCAAATGATGTCTTGAAAGTGTAGCTTCTTCCCAGCCCGGCAGTCATTGCAGAACCAGCTGCCATCGGGCATATCAATATTCAGGCAATCAGGGTGAAAGGCTGCTGGGCAGGCCTCACAGCATAGGAGACTTCCCCCTTTGGAGCACACGAAGCACCAACTCACATTGACGTGGGTGTGGTGCCGCTTCCCCTTCCGAGCAGTGAAGTGGCCAGTGCAGATTATGCTGTTAGAAGCAATCACTGAACATCCTGCGGCCAGACAGGCATCCCCTCCATGATAGGCAACGGGGCAGCGGACACATCGCATCATTTTACCTTTGGATGGCCGTGGATTTGAAGGGTTTGAAGCATGGCAGCTCACACAGCTGTGGAGAGGGCAGCGAAGGCCTCGGTTCTCAAACACAGTGAGAGGGTATTTTTTTACACAAGCTTCGTGGTAAAACTTTCCACACTGAGTTACCACACAGCGCTTCACCTCCATCTTGCTTTCTTTACACACGAAGCATGAATGAATCCCTGAGGCACACTCAGTGCAGGTGAATCTTCCTTCTGGTCTTCTGGAAAGTCCAAGGCAGGCTAGATGGAATGCTCCACAACAGGGGCCCTCACACAACAAGAGGCTGCCTGTCTTCTCACACAACTGACACACGTACTCCTTTTTGGCAGCTACTCCTTTTTCAGACTTTTTAGATGAGACGGATGCTTCGGTCTGTGTTTCATCTGCACTTTCATACGGAGACTCTGAGGGCTCATCTCCTGGGCTGTCTGAGACCTCATTTTCAGTTAAGGATGCAGAAGGAGATGAACTTTTGCTAAACCCAAGTGCTGAAGATGCAGTTGCAGAAGCCCGATTTCGCTTCTTCAGTGGTTTGCAAGCATCAGAAAGATTTTTCGTTGCTGCCTGGCTCTTGATCGAGGAAGCTGCCTCCATGGCCTTGTAAGAGCTTGTTCTGGCTGTTTTGTCGGTGATTGTCTCTCTCTTCCGAAGACTGTGCTTATCTGTCCTAAGTCTTTTCCTGGGTGCATCTTCAACATCAACATCTTCTGGAGGGTCATCTGTCCTCTTTGTGTGGTTTCTTTTTTTCCCATTTATGTTACCTGAGTCTTCTTCAGACTGGGCAGAGGTCATTAGGGAAAACTTTGTATTATATCGTGCTTTCTGTTTTTCATTGAGCATGTTCCACTGGGATCCAAGTAATTCTTCAATCTCCTCTCCTGAGACATCTGGATGTTCAGCTACAACCTCATCCCTGTGTTTTTGACAGAAGACTAAAAACTGGGATGCTGAGTCTCCCTTCCTGCTCCGTGGAGCAGAAGCTGTGGACTTCTTCCTCCCAGGAGGAGATCCTACTCCTCTCTTAGGTTCAGCCTCTGCAATCTTTGGAGGGGTACTCTTTTCTGTGCCAGGGTCACTCTCTTGGTTCTCAGCAGAACTAGACCTTTTGGTTCTTCGCCTTCTCTTCATGGGAATATCCTCGTCTTTCATAGATCCAGGGTCTGCAGAAGCGTCTTCACTGGCCCCTGAAGAGTCCACCATTTCTTCCAAAGGTTCTGCAACAATGCCAGCCTCCTTAGCCACTTGGGGGTTGAGGTGTAGCTGGTCCCCCACATAGAGGAAGGTGAATTTGGCTTTCCGTTCCTCTACTGACATGCTAGCAGCTTCCTCTGCTTGAACAATGCCCATTTCCCACTGGGCTCTCAATCTCCCTGAAATAGGTTTTAACAACTTGATTTCTCAGCTTTTGTGGGTGCCTGCTTGGCACTTTCTTGGCATAATTTTTCAAATTGTTCTTCTCCTTCAAAAGCAACAAGGCTCTTCTCAAATATCCAAGCTCTTTCTGGAGCATCACCAAAGAATTGTACATGATACTGGCGTGCACTTTTTTTCTGACCTTTAAGCTTGGTATGGTTGTGAAGGAGTGGATCAGCAGAAACCATGCAAGGCCACCAAGGGTAACCTGACACTTTGGACCACACCAAATCACCCACGTTGTATTTCAACAAGAGGTCTCTGTCTCTGCCAGTATTTGGACAGGACTCCTTCTTAACTGGCATCTTTTTATCTGCAGGACTTGAGATCTTGGACACTAAAGCTGCTTCCACAAGGCCCTGCTCCAGTAAAGAGTCATATTTTATGCTCCTCTTCCTGTTCCTCCTAGTCTTATTATCCGATTTTTTTCCATTTTCTTCTGACTGAGACACATCAGCAGCACTGTCACCACAAATTGAAGATTCAAAGAGAGGTTTCCCATTCATGTATGTTTTTGTGATTTTCAGTTTAATTTCTGGAGAGCCATTTTTAATAGGAGTAGTATTGGGTGGGGTCCCAATTCCTTTCACTTCCTGGGATTCAAAACACAATTTAGCATCATGAGCACCAGGTTCTCCATTAAACACTCGGGAAGTTAGATCTTTCAACTTCTCTGCTGGAAGAAAGGGGAGTGCATCATGGCCATTAAATTTCTGCATGACCCCCTCTTGTAGGCTGTTAGAAAGTTGAGCTTTGCTGAGGAATACAGAACATTCATGATTCACTTCACAGTTCTGAGTCTTCCCATTTGCACTGCCAAGGATTTCTGGTGCCTGCTTCATCTTCATGCACTTTACAACTTTCTGAACAGAAAGAGGGCTTTTTCTGATGCTAAATTCCATCCAGCCTAGGTGCTTTGGTTCTTAGAACACTGGAAATGATTCCTGTCAGAACATCCGATTTCATACCGTTTCGTCGTCAATGTCAAACCTCGTCCTGAGCTGCACTGCGTCGCATCCTCCGGAGGCTGTCCGGCAGTGGCTGTCCAGTGGCGGCGGCGGCGGCAGCGGGCGCAAGGCCTCGGAGGGCAGGGCGGCAGGAGGCGGCGGCGGCGGCGGCGGCGGCGGCAGCGGCGGGCGCAGCGCGGCCAGGCCGAGGCTCTCTGCGCGCGGCGCCGACCCCGCCCCCGCGCCTCAAGGTTTTTGTTTTTGTCTTTTAGGAGAATGAAGGTTAAAGAATCTGAAGAACCCTGGACAAATGAGACAACTGAAGAAAAGGGACAAATCATCTATCCCAAGAAACAGAGTGAAACGGCGTATGGGTATATATTATCTAAAAAATTTTATGTCTTCCTAAATGTTTGTTTCTGCTTTTCTCTAAAGATTTAACACTATTGGTCTTCTAATAGTCCCAGTTCAATTAAAATTTAAAGCTGACTTTGGAGTTGGAGAATGGCTCTCTCCTTCTTTAAACTCAAGCATGTTGTTAAAAGGAAAATGCAAACTCCCTGTATCATGCCAGAATAAAAGAGCCATCTTCTGCTATGTTACTGGACAAAAACAAAATTAGTTAAGGGACTATTCTATTACTAATCTCAACTCTTTGATTCTATTCTGATTCTTTAAACTTTCCTTAAAGTATGAATTTTATATCAAAATTTACAAGATTAACATATATAGATATATATACATTTTAAACTTTGTTAAGATATGAATGGTCATACAGAATACTAACCAATTCTAGAAAAAAAAGGCTAGCTGCATATATATGTCTTTGTGTTTGAGTCTCTTATCAGTTTTCTGCAGGAAATCACAGCCAGGCCTAACATCAACTGATATCTCCAGGAAGAAGATGGGGCCCCACAACAACAACAATTCCATGTGGACAATAATAATATCATTAAGCTGACAAACATCATCCACAGATCAGCTTTGAACTACAAGGTGCTCAGAGCAATTTTGAGATGACTAGCTGAGATGATCCAGTCTCAAAGACTACTTGAATAAGGACTTGAGATAAACCTTGAACTTTGGCATTATACACAGACTGGATAATGAAGGATATAGTTACCTTTCCTAGAATTTGACAATTAACCTAAAATTTTTCTTTCAGGATAAAGAAAACTTTGCCCATACCCAGCAGGAAGCAATTTTAAGAATACGATGCCCACATTCCCAAAGAGACGGTGTGGGGCGGGTGGTTTTTTGGTCTTTTTAATGGGTTTTGGGACTGGGGTAATTTTCAGTATTTAGGGGGGTTGGTTACAAGTTGTTGTCAAGGGTTAGGAAAAAGTCTAAGCAAAGGAGATTAGATTTAAGGTTCTTATAAAAAAAGAAAGAAAGAAAGAAAGAAAGAAAGAAAGAAAGAAAGAAAGAAAAGAAAAAGACAATTACTAGTTTTAAATACTTTACATTGGATTGGATTGTTTTATATTATATACAAATTTGAAACTGATATTGTTAGAAAATGCTATATGTATATTTCTAATTGTATTTATTCCATTCATTTAAAAATGTAATGCAAATTTCTGATCTTTGAATGTTATTATTACCAACTATTAGGATATAAAGAAATGAAAGTTAGTAGTTAGACATTACAATAGAACTTGTTGTCATATTAGATATGTTTTAATAATTGAGCAGAGATGTTTTAGATTGGTCATCTTCAAACCCTTCAGAGATCTACAGAATATGGCATTTAAAATATTTTAATAACTTAGAAAATTTTTCTTTTTTGAGACATGTTGGCCACTGGCAGTACCAATCTACTTCAGAGAAATTATGGGCATTGAAGAAACTGCACATGGAGTCAACTTTCATTGTGGCAAAAGTTAGCCACTGGACAACAAAGTATCCTCGAATCAACAGGACAAAATGGACAGACAGAACAGGAAACAAGGGACTACTGATTCTTGCCAAAACAAGTGTGGTTATGGCTTTATCAAAAGGCATCTTCTGAGGCCAGGACAATATGGCCCCATCCCTGAAGTGGCCTTCGCATCCGGAAAAGGTACGCTGCCCTTTTCTTCGAAGGCAGCTTAACAGGCAGAGGGCCGATGGCTTCTGTTGTACAATGGAACAGCAGCTGAAAGCTCATGCCTCTCAAAGTAGACTGGCATTTAATAGAGGGATGTGGAGAAGAAGGGGATGCTGAGATGAAGCCATATATACACAGCCAAGAAGAATGAACAGCTGAATTAAAAAATTGTCAACAATTTCCAGAATTTAAAATCCTGAATCATGACAGGACACTAGTGGAATTCAGGTGTTTCTGGTACATGGACTGCTCTCACCCAATGTGAGGTTGGACTGTTGACCTTGTGTACATCCTACATCACAAATGAATCTGTCAGATACACTAAGCCTATAGGCTGAAGATGATGCCCCAACACTGCAGAGAAACCTCAGGTGACTGCCCAGGCAGCTGGCTGTTTCTGTCAACTCACAAATTTTTTGGAATTTGCTTGCATGCACTTCCTGTTTTTATTTTTGTTAGCTAATATTATTTCCTTCTTGGGTCTCTGAGGTAGTTGAAGATTAGTTATGGTTGAAAATTAGTTAGCTATAGTTGAAAATTAATTAGGATAGAAAGTGCATTAGATACATCTTGGATTTACCAAAATAGGATAGATAATGGAATCATTTTCTCTGATTTGTCAAATACCTGTTTACGTATTTATTACTTTTATATATTGTATATAGTTATTGTACTTTTGTATATAGTTTTTCTTTTGTTAGTTATAACCTTTTGCTTTTTTTCTTTTCATTAAAATAGAAAAGTGGAAATGTGCTGGTATTCTAATTGTACTGAATTGTGATTTTGATTGTATGTTAATAAATAAAGTTGCCCAGGCGTCAGAGCTATTAGAGCCATAGACAGAGTGTGGCGGTGGTGGCACACACCTTTAATCCCATAGATCTCTGTGTCTTCAGGGATATAGCCAGCATTGGAGACATATACCTTTAAGACCTAGGGGGCCATACATTCAGACAGTGATGAGGCAGTCACGTGTTTGGGTTTACAACCAATGAGAAGGCAGAATGACTGGAAAAGTGACTTACAGACAGGAAATAGCTCTGGGACACAGAGGAGGAAGGGTGAGATTTTAGCTCTGAGCTCTGACCTCTTGGCTTTCTCTTTTACATTGTTTCTCTGTTTCTTATTTAATAAGACGATTGGTTACATCTACATCCATCTATCATTTCTCAGGTACCATTATGTTCCTTCTCAGGTCTTTGATGGGATTGAAGACTAGCAGTTATTGTTACAACTTAGTATATATAATATCTTAGATAGAACATATTAAGTATTAGATTCAGGTTCTTTAGGATAGGACACCTTTGAATGATCTTTATAACATGCTATTTACCTATGCTCTATACTTATCTGGATTTTAATATGTGTTTCTTGCTTGATATTGTTTGCATTGGTTGTAGTTCCATCTTATCTAGGTCATTATCCCTCATTATTTCTGGACAATATTTGATAACCATTCCTTTGTATATAGTCTTGTATTAGTTTAGAACCTTCTTATTTAGACAAAAAGGGGGAGATGTAGTGGGTAGCTATTCCAGCTTGGATCTGGAAGTTCCAACCCCCACTGAGACTCTGGCAACTGTCATGCCTACGAGGCGGGGCCAGGGGAGGCACCTGGAGACCCGAGAACTGGATGGGCCAGTGCTTTCTCTGTGCACTCTCTCTGTGCCGGGATGCTGAACGGTGAACATGGACTGTGCAGAGCTCCAGAGAACACTGCTGGACTGCGATACACCTTCCCCAGACCCTGCGACCTACCTTTCACTTAATTTGTGAGTTATGCCATTAAATAAATATCCTTTTAACTATGTGGAGTGGCCAAAATAATTTCTCCAATAGTATAGAGATGCCACTGTACAAAGATGCTCTAGCATTCAAGCTTGAATACGGCATGGCAGAGTCCCACCTTGGTACATGAAGGCATCTCCAAGTTGCCCAGTGCTCTGCATGGTGGATTTAACTTTTGTTAATACACAACAACAACAAAAGGTTTCTAGGCTACATGCTGCTTGATGGAGACATAGACCCATTGTTTCTCAGAGTTGGTGGTGAGCATGGCTCCCAGAGCTGGATGTAAATGTACCTCTGCTATATTGAAAACTCAAGTGGAATGAAGCCAGCAGCCAGGGCTACTACTTGGGTACTAGCTACACTGTAGTTTAAAATCAATGGTCAGAAAATGATTACAGATACACAATAGGACAGGTTCAGATGGAAAATAAAACTTCCAAATGGTTTACAATATATATGAAAATATATGTAGGTTTGGAAGAGAGAGGTAAAAAAATATAGGCAGTTACATAAAGAAAGAGTTTTAAAATAAAGTCTTTAAAGAGACAGTAAGAATAATATGAAAAATGAACCATGCGGAGATGGAAATTACACAGAAAATCTCAATTTCGTTGTCTTTGGGATTTTTAACTGAAGAGAGACACTTGATTGTAAAGGCTGCTGAGTTAAACCAAAGTATATTAAAGACATCTTGACTTCAAAATTTGGGTCTAATGATATGTTGCTTTGGAAAGGAGGCCCTGCTTTTGTTTCTACAGGAAGCAAGAGGCTGTAGATTTGTTCTAGGTTAAAATGGATCAGATTTGATCAAGCAAGACATCCTGAAAACTGACAGATGGTATCTATCAACAAAGATTATGCCAGTTTTTCCAGGACTTGATCATTATCTTGAATTTTCTTAGGATCCCCATAAGATTGACAGCACTCCCAATCAGCAAGAATTAGCCTAGAATACTATGCCCACTGTGGGAGCCTGTTTTCAAGTTCCTGGTGTCTTTACCCAGTAGGTCCACATAGAGAAGATGATTAGGACCATGGGCCTAAGTGCAGGTGTCTTGAGATGGTCTACAGTTGGCTGTGCTGGGGGTAGGTCTTTTGCTCCATCTCTTGGTGTCTCTATAAATACCCTGGAGCAGAGACAGTCAGGGCTTGTTGGAATAGGTTCCAGGCTCTCTTGAGGCTATCCTTTATTTATTTATTATCTGTTTATCTCCACAATCTAAATCCTTCTTTCTAATATTTCCTGCTGCTCACACTCAAGAAAGCTCTGGGGAACTGGGGTTGGTGGGAAAATGCCCTGCAGCCCACATTCCCCCCAAATGGATTATGGATATTTGTCTTTGTTTAGGGGGTTGTTTACAAATTGTTATTAGTCATAGTCAATCTCTTTCTAAAAGAAGAAAGGGGGATATGATACAGAAATATAGAATATATATATATATATATATATATATATATATATATATATATGATAGGATAAAAGGGTAGATTGTTGAATCTACTTTTAAAAAGCAACAACTCTTTTGAAATATTTTACATCTCTACATATTTCAATTTATTGATACAAATTTAAAGTTAATTTTGTTATACTGTATGTATATTTCTACTCTTATTTAAGGTATGTTTATGCAATTCATTTAAAATTGTAAAATATAATTAATAAATATAGATTAATAGTCATCTATGATAATCATAGTCCTGTTAAGTTTTTTAGGTGTACAAAGGTATATTTCAATTATGTGGCTAACCTTCAAACACTTTAAAGACCTACAGAATATGGCATTTGAAATGTTTTAAGAACTTAGACTTTTCTGGACAGTCAGAGATATCTGTTCCTGGCAGCACAAATTACTTCAAAAAGGATGATGGGCATTGAAACTCATTATGGAGTTTGCTTTCTTTGTGGCAAAAGTTAGCCACTGGGCAAAAAAATGCCCTTGCCTCAACTACTTGACAGGAAGCTATATAAACTGGACATGCAGGACTCATAGGAAGGTCAGCACTGAACTTTGCAAGGTGAGATGGTTCTTCAGGCTCCTGTTTGCAGAAAAAAAAACTACCAAACATTCTACAGGACACAGATAGAAGTGTCTGACAAACTTTGTCAGAATTGGCAGAAGAAGTTTTCTGCTTCACTGAAAGCTATGCCAGAGACTCCAGGCCTGTAGGATGAAGATAGATGCCCCAACTTACAAAGGAACTTTGGATGAATGTCCAGGTAGCCAGATGTCTCTATCATTTCTAGAATAATGGAAGTTGCTCACAGTGCACTTCCTGTTTACTCAGGTAATATCATATCCTTCTAGGGTCTTTGATGGAATTGAAGACTAGATAGTTATATTTTTTCTTAGTCAAGATAAAAGGTAAATTGATATGAAACTTTAGACTCACAAAAATAGGATAGATGATAGAATATTTTCTTTAATTTTGCCAAATACAGATAGACTAGATATTGTAACTGTAATTTTTGCTTGATAACTGTTTTGTTATTATTGGTGAAAAAAACATTTGATTGTAAAAGCTGTTGAGTTAAACCAATATACATATTTTAAAGGTACCTTGACTTCAAAATTTGGATGTAAGGATATGTTGCTTTGGAAAGGAGGCTTTGCTTTTGTTTCCACAGAAAGCCAGAGGCTATGGATTTGTTCCAGATTAAGATACATCAGGTTTGACTAGCCAAGACCACCTGAAAGGTCTCTTATGACACCATGGCCTAGATGATCCAACATCCAAAACAGTTTCAAGACAACTGGCTCAGATGATACACCCTCATGGACTACTCCATAACTAAAATTTTCTTTGTGTCCCCATAAGATACAGTGCCTCCCTCCAACAAGAAGTAGTAAGAAAAGCTACACCTCAACTACCAAATATACCAAGTTGGCTTTGGAGATGGAATTGGCTTATTCCTTCTCTAAACCCAGACATATTACTAAAATAAAAGGTTAAGAGATTTTTGTGTCCCATATCATAAGAGCCCTCTGGTTTTGGACAGACCAAAAAACCAATATTTCTATAAATACAATCTCTTTCTAAGGAAGAAAGGAGATATGATATAGATATATAGGATATAGATATGATAAGATAAAAGGGTAGATTAATGAACCTACTTTTAAAGAACAACAACTTGTTTGAAATGTTTTACATTTGGTATAGATTTTAGTTTATGTTTAAATTGTTTTACATTGGTATAGATTTTAGTTTATTGATACAAGTGTAAACTTAATTTTGTTATACTGTATATATATTTATATTCTCGTTTGAGGTTTTTGTTTATGTAACTCATTTAGATTGGAATTGATATTTAAGAAGTACAAATTAATAATTAGTCTTCTATGATAGTCAAACTTATAGTCATGTTGTTTTCTAGGTATACATAGATATAATTCAATTAGGTAGGAATCTTCAAACACTTCAAAGTCCTACAGAATATGGCATTTAAAATGTTTTAAAAATTTAGACTTTTTGGACAATGAGACATGTCTGCTCTTGGCAGCACCAGATTTACTTCAGACAAAAGGATGGACATTGAAGACACTTCATATGGAATTTATCTTCACCTTGGCGAAAATAGCCATTTGGGCAAGAAACTGTTCTTGCCTGGACTGCTTGATCAACTGGACATGTAGGACCCATAGGAAGGTGACCACTGAACTTTGCTTGACAAAATAGCCCTTCAGGTTCCTGCTTCACAAAAGAAACTGTGAGACATTCTATAGGACACAGAACGAAATGACTGAGGCCTGTGGGGTAAAGACAGTTGCCCCAACTTTACAAAGGAACATTAGGTGACTGTCCAGGCTGCCAGATGTCTCCGTCTACCCTACAAGACTCTTGAAAGTTGATTACATCCTTCTCCCATTTCTCAGGTAATAGTATATCCTTCTTAGGTCTTTGATGTAGTTGAAGACTAGAGATAGTTATAATTTTCCTTAGTTATGATAAAAGATAAGTTAGATATAGAACCTTAGACTCACAAATATAAGATAGATAGGATATCTTCTTTAATTTTGCCAAATAGACTAGTAATTACAAAATAGACTAGATATTACAACTGTAATTCTTGCTTGATAATTGTTTTGTTATCTGTAATTTTACTATGCAAATGTTAAAACCTTCCTTTTTGAAAAAAAGAAAAGGGGGAGTGCTGTGGGATGTTATGTATGTCAAATGTGTTGCTCTGATTAGTTACTGATTACTACTGATTGGCCAGTAGACAGGCAGGAGGAAGTATAGGCGGGAAAAGGTGAAGAAGAATTCTGGGAAGACTGAGTCAGAGAGACACTGCCAGCCGCAGTCTTGACAAGCAACATGTGAAGATGCCGGTAAGCCATGAACCATGTGGCAAGGTATAGATTTATAGAAATTGGTTAATTTAAGATATAAGAAGAGTTAGCAAGAAGCCTGCCATGGCCATACAGTTTGTAAGCAATATAAGTCTCTGTGTTTACTTGATTGGGTCTGAGCTGCTGTGGGACTGGCAGGTGACAAAGATTTGTCCTGACTGTGGGCCAGGCAGGAAAACTCTAGCTACATGTTATATATAATTTTACTATGTTAAAATTAAAACCTTCCTTTTTGATTAGATAGAAAAGAGGAAATGCTGTGGGATGACATTCTTTATGCTATAAATATGTGTGACTCCCATTGGATAATAGATAAAGTTGCATTGGCCTATGGCAGGGCAAGATAAGGTTAGGCAGTACATTCAAATTGAAGATGAGACAAAGAAGGGTGGAGTCAAGATAGACTTGGCCTGCTGCCCAAGGAGCAACAAGATGTCAGCAGACTGGTAATGCCACAGCCACATGGCAACATACAGATTCATTGAAATGGGTTAATTTAAGAGGAAAGAGTTAGCTAGCAAGAAGCTGAAGCCATAGGCCATACTTTGTAATTAATATAAGCCTCTGAGTAATTATTTTGTAAGTAGCTGTGGGACCACGGGTGGGAGAGATTCGTCCAGACTGCTGGGCAAGGCAGCACTGGGGAAAATTCCAGCTACAGTGGGTGACTAAGGAAACAGTGTTTTCTAGATAGGACAGGACTGATACAAATATGTACTTACAGAAACAGTGACAGCATGCATAAGAGTTGTGCAGGTTCAAACCAGACAAAATCTCAGCATTGAGATAGAGAGATGGATACAAATACCTACTCCTAACCAAGAAGGTTTTTGCAACTGATACCTGCTAGGAAAGGAGAAATCTATTTTCTCCAAAATATAACATTTTAAGAAAATGGAAATATCTGTCAATGGTATGATTAAAAAACAATAACCCAAGTAATAAAAATGCTTTTTCTTGCTTTGTTCTGTAATCTTAACTGAGGAAAGAGAATACATTTTACTTTTAAAGGTAATGTTGAAGATGTGTAAAGTATGTTCAAATTCAGTAAAATCTTGGGGCTCAAACAAAACTTTTCATGCCAGAGGTCACAGCAGCACAGATTAAGATATCAATACAGACAACTGGATTCAGCAGGGCTATCTTTCTCTGAGTTGTCTTTGTTCTTCCATTGTTTAGACTCTGGTTTCTGTGGCTTGTAGGCTAGAAGTGTGCATGCAATAGCTATAAGCATTACAGCTCTGATGCAATGGTATCTTGGCAGTTGGGAGCCAAGGAATACCACAAAGTCACATTGTACAACAAACTTCACACAAGAGATTCATTGAGAGGGAAAAAACAGTAGGCTGATGCCTTTGTTGGGGGGCAGGGTGCAGCAGGAACTGAGCAGAAGCCAGGGTTTATATAGAGTTTCTTGGTGCGGGGTAGGGGGGTGAGGGGTGGTTCGTGGGATTTTTCAGGGTGAAGCTTTCCAGGGTGGGTTTTGGTGGGATTTCAAATGCAGAGCTTGGGCTTTTTACTCTGTAGGGCAGGGGCTGGGTCCAGCTGTTAGGGCAGTTAGAGTTTTCTGTGGGTGGAACCTGGCAGTTGGATGTCCTCAGGGAAGGAGCCTGGCTATTGTGTATATCAAGGGGCTTACAGTAGCCACCATTGTTGATTCCCAGCAAGGGGAACAATGAGGGAAGGAGGCAGGGGGAAATGTCAGCCAGGGCTGGGCTACTGCACAATGGCACCCTCTGCACATGATCTCTCTCATGAATCCACTCAGTTTTTAAAAGAAAAATAACTGAAAATGTGCTAAGGCAAAATATACTTACTCATATATGAAACAACACAAATCATAGCAGACATTCAGAATTTAGACCAGGAGAAGACTCAGAGGTGGAAGGAGGCAGCGAAGTGTTTAATCACCAACATCCTTTGATATTAGATGTTGTGGGTGGCAATGGGGATAATAAAAACAGGACCAGTTTTTTTTTCTGCTCTGTCCATATCCTAAAATTTTACAGATAGCATCTGCCAGGTACAGCCCACTCTACTGTCCTCACTCTCAGTAAGCCAAACTGCATCCAAAGCTTCTTAATGGCAAGTAGGGCTATGGCCCCACAAAACCCATCATTTGTCTTTGGCATAGATTTCAGTGGGATGAGGGGTTGCTGATTTTTAGGGAAGCTTTTTTTCCCTTCCTTCACAGGGGTGGGCTGACTGGCATCTGAGGTCACTGTTTACCTTTTGTGCAAGAGTTGTCATTGACATTCCACATATCACAACTCTCACCATCTGGGTTTCCCTATCTTCTGTTGGCTAAACTTGTAAAGGGGAGAGGTTGTGTGCACTGCCGTCTTGTAACTAAATCCTTACCCACTCCCTACATCTGGTTCACTACAGATGCCAAATCTCAGAGGACTCACCTCCTTCCCTTCCCACACATTTGCCTCCTGCCCCGCTCCCACAACTACCCCATCCTTCCCAACCACCCAACTCCCCTCCCCTCCCCAATCTCCTATCTTTGCCATCTCCTCTATACCCCCTCCTCCCCTTCTTTTGGCCCTTCCCTCCCCAGTCTCTCACCCTCCCCATGTACCCCACCCTCCCCATATTCTCCACCCACCTGACTCCCATTAGAGAATACCCAGACACAGGTATTTACTCCTAAGAGTTTGATTTTATTTTCATCATCATTGACCACCAGTAACTACAAGTTTAAGGTTGTAGCAGGTGCCCACTGATCAAGAGTGAGACCTCTGGACACTTGGCAGGTGGTTCTGAGGTCTTTTGCCTCCATCCCGCTTTACTGGCTATCCAGGTCATCACTTGAAGTGCTGGTGGTACTGTCGTTGCTTTTTTCATCTTCCTCTTGTACATCTTGGTTAAGTTTCTCATTCAGCCGATGATAATGGCCAGATCTTAGTGGTTTTCTTCCCTTTTTCACCTTAACCAAGGCAGTCTGAGCTTTTGTAGGGGTTGGCTTTTTCACATACCCTTGATAGAATCTCTTCACTGCCACTGGTTTCTTAAGAGAGCATAGGAAGGCATTGGTTTGTGGAAAGAAGGTTGAGATGGGAAGGGAACAGGGGTTTTTGGGAAGGGGTGAGGTCTGAGAGGGTGTGTGGCTGTGAAAACAGGGTATTGAAACTAGCTCACCTTGACCTTATATTTGGATTTCTCTCCCTTTTTTGTGGCTTGTGTGGTGGCACTTGTTGATCCAGCTACATTAGATTCCTGTAACTTTGTAGCTACTACCCCCATTTTGGTGATTCCCAGGAATTTAGCCAGAGCCTCCAGACCTCTCACTGAATATACCTCTTGCTGGGTTAGGAGTAACCACACCCTTACATTGTTTGGTCAGGAAGCCCCGCCTTTACCCTTGCCTGGGCGGGGGTGGGGTGTGGGGGTATGGTGGTGGGGGTGATTTAAAAGGCATGGCTAATTGGTCTGGTTGGAGGAAAGAGGCATTTCTTTAGCATTCTAGGGTCTTCGATACTGGCGTGTCCACCCATCCTCACTTTCCCACATCAGTTTATGAGGGTGACAAGGCAAAGTGAGGGTGCTCCTGTCTACATTTCCCATACACATGAGGTTCAGTGGTACATTCTGTTTCCATTCTTCCTTACTCTCCCTGTCTCCCTCTCTCTCCCTTCTCCCTCCCCCCCTCTTTCTCTCTGTTAGCATGGTAAAGTGGCTATGTGTGTTTGTGGGGTTATGCTTCCGTTCACTCGACATTTTCTCGTGTGCATCTCAATTGTTTCATTTCTTGTTTAACCACCAGGAAACATTTCCATCTCACTGCTTTTTCCTAGAGTCCACTGATGTTGCCCTGGGTTTTTGTGTTCCAGTGTGTGACTGTGGATAGACTCTGCATTGGGAATCATAGTCTTATTTCAAGTCTGAGAGTCATGTTAACTTCTGTAAGTGCCTTACTAGATTTGTATGGAATTGTAGTGTTAGTGAGCTGAGGCAAATATTCACAAGCCAGAAGTTGGCCATGCAGGAAACTGACCTAAGACTAATGCGCATTCATAGGAAGGATGTCTCCTTAATCAAAGTGAGCCTCAAGAGTAAGAGTGTTCTTCATATATTCCAATTGGAACCAGATATTTTCTTGCTGTTTCATTGCTGTCCATGTTGGGTTCTACTACCCTTGGAGTCTATCTCACAATTTTGATTTTAGTAGAGTTTATTTGTGTGAGTAATTCTAATAAAATTCCATATTTTTCCTTTATGAGGAACAGTGTATTCATGTCTTTATGGTGGTATTTTATTTGTACTGAAATGTGATTTTAATTGTATGTTAATAAATAAAATTGCCCGGGGGTCAGAGCTATTAGAGCCATAGTAAGTGCGTTGCGGTGGTAGCACATGCCTTTAATCCCAGCACTTGGGTAGACAGAGCTAGATAGATCTCTGTGTGTTCAGGGATACAGCCAGCATTGGAGACATATGCCTTTAAGACCTGGAGGGCTGTACTTACAGGCATTGACGAGGCAGTCATGTGTTTGGGTTTACAACCAATGAGAAGGCAGAACAGAAAGACTATGTAAAGACATACACACAGGAAGTAGGTCTCTTTTGGGGAGGTAGGAGCACCGCAGGAAGGGTAAGGTTTTAGCTCTGAGCTCTGACCTCTCGACTTTCTCATTTACATTGGTTCTGTGTTTCTTATTTAATAAGATGGTTGGTTACATCTACATGTCTTATTTATGTATCACCCAGTATATATGATCTTTCATTTACCTTTTCATTCCAGGAGGAAATGGGATAGGTACAGCCATAATTCTGAATATCTAGCAAGTTTAGTTTCCCTGAGGTCTTCACCTGGGCCCACAAACTCATACCTTTGTGAGGTTTCTGGGGTTTCATGTGTATATCCACTTCCTTTGGAGCAGTGGTTGCTTTCTTACACACATATACCATCAAAAAAATTTTTTTTTTTTTTTGGTTTTTCGAGACAGGGTTTCTCTGTGTAGCTTTGTGCCTTTCCTGGAGCTCACTTGGTAGCCCAGGCTGGCCTCGAACTCACAGCGATCCACCTGGCTCTGCCTCCCAAGTGATGGGATTAAAGGCATGCGCCACCAACGCCCGGCTACCATCAAAAATTTTAAAAGTCAGAATAAAAATTATGCAAATTCAAAACACAACTCAAAACCTGAAAACTGTGGGTCCAATACCATTAATATATATACATATATATATATAATATTCATATATATATTCATATATATAAGAAGTGTTATTTTGTGCTTAATTGGAGAACTTGATAAAGAGAATTGTGAAAGACATGAAGGTGCAATTGACAGGAAAGGTAAGCAAGTATGCATATGTGCTGTTTTGAAAGAAAATGGCCCCAATAGGAGCACCTCCACCATTCAGGGTCCCGGAACTGAGAGAGCGCTGGCCCATCCAGATCTTAGGTCTCCAGGCACCTCCCCTGGCCCCGCCTCATAGGCGTGACAGTTGCCATTGTCTCAATGGTGGTTGGAACTTCCAGATCAAAGCTGGAATGGCTACCCACTACAAATAGGCTCATAGGGAGTGGTACCATTAGGAGGTATGACTTTGCTGTAGTAGGTGTGACTTTGTTGCAGGAAGTGTGTCACTAGGAGGCAAGCTTTGAGGTCTCAACTGCTCAAGGCAGGTCTAGTGTGGTATTCACTTCCTGCTGCTTGTGGATCAAGACTTAGAACTCGTAGCTCCTTCTCCAGTTCCATGTCTGACTGCATGCTGCTATGCTTCTTGTCATGATGATAATGAAATAAACATCTGAAACTGTTAACCAGCCCCAGTTAAATGTTTTTCCTTATAAGTGTTGATATAGTCATGGTGTCTCTTCATAGCAATAGATCCCCTAACTAAGACTGCATATTGAAAGGTCTTTGAGCTCATTATGGTAAGAAAATTCATATGAAAACTACCATGAGAATTCAGATCCAATCTATAACTTGCACATGTTTAGGATTTTGCTGACACGAATATGAAACATCTGTAACTATTTTATCTCTACAAAAAACTAGGTAGAGGATAAAAATTATAAAATAGATTCAAATTAATCTCTTGGAAATGGCTATTATAGTACATGATATAATGAATATAGTACATTAATAATAGATTAGAGCTAGAAGAAGGAGAAAAGTGTGTGCGCTTCAAGACATAATAGTAGAAACTACCCAGAAGCTGGGCACACTACTCTCCAGAGACCTCTGTTTTTTCAGTTATTCACAAGCTTGCACAACCTTGTCCTTTGGAGGTATACATACGTTTCATTATTTCATGTCAGTGGACTAAATGGGGAAACCCATCAAACCTGCTATTTTTCAAATTTCTTTTTAACTTATATGTGTATGCAGTATTCTTATCTCTAAAAGGCAACATCCTTTAGAATGAGAAAGGTTTTGCATCTTTCAATTAGACAAGGATGATGTCAGAAAATCTATTTACAGCCAACTTCAAAATCAAAAGAACAAGAAAACAATGGAGTTTCTATGACACCTTGGAGAAGAGAAACTGTAGATCCTGACTTGAGGAAGATAGTATAAGTCAAAAATTATGGAAAAATATATATCATAATATCAGAAACTCCTAACAAAGCATCATTTTAAGATATTGGCAAATTGATTGTGCAACTTAAACGTGAAGGAAAGAATACATACTAACGAACAGAACTCCAGGAATGAATATTGTTAAAGTCCTCATGTTATCAAATCATAAGAATGCCTAGAAAACAATTATCATCAGGAAAACATGGAGTTGGTTGGAAAAATACAGTTGTATAGAATACAGGGTCTAAGATGTAGAATTTGTAAAGGGAAAATAATAGTTGTGAAGAATAGAAAAATTGAGTAAAAAATAGTAACTAGGAAAACAAGAATTCAAAAACATTTTCCTTAAGAAGTATTTTACTACTAATAACATTACATAAATTTTGATCTTTATGCATTATCTGATAAGGATCATTTTAATGTAGTAACTTCAAGTACATTCATATTTAGAATGAGACTAAGCAGAAACTTTAAAAGTAAAATGTATGAGGGAAAATTAGTTATCAGAATCAAAGCTTCTTCTAAACAGAGAAAAATCATTTTATATTTTTCCTGATAAATTTCCATAATCAACATGAAAAATCAGTTATGACAGATGCTTCAAATTAGAGAGATAAGAAATCATGAATAGTTTTCTTTATAAAAATAAGTGAATCATTAGATAAAACAGATCAATTTTTAAAAGTCTAATATACCAAAACCCATTTAGAAAGAATTAGAAACCCACATGGCTCTAGAACAATAAAATGAATTAAGTCTTTAAGCACCAGTCTTCTTACAATGAAATCTCCAGGCCCAGATGGCTTTACTGGCAATTTCTAGCAGACATTCAAACAAGAAATTATTCCAGTTTTTTCATAAAATGGCAGAAAACTGAAAATGAGTGCACATCTCCTGGTTTGTTTTAGGAACCAAACATAGTCTTAATGCTGATTGATTGGAAAAAAAATATCGTTGAAAAGAAGGAAAAAAGAAGATACCAATATTCTAACCAAATGTAAAAGAATAGAGCTCGATACTTTATAAAAGAGTATAATCAAAACTATTCAAATTTTTATGCTGCTATCAAAGAATACTTAATACTGGGTAATTTATAAAAAACAGAAATTAATTCTCACACCATTAGTGGTACAAGAAACACAAGGTTAAGGTGCTAATACCTAGTCAGGGACTTCTTATTGTGTTATTCTGCATGGAGAAGACAGGAGGGTAAACGATAGTACAAGAAAAGCTTGGACTCACTCTTTTGTAATAAACCCACACCTTTCAGAATGTGTTAATTGATTTATAAAGGCAGAGATTCTGAAAGTTCCTTCCTCTTACTATTGTTATAATTGCAATTACATTTCAACATCAATTTTGGATGCACATTCACTCAAACCATAGCAGTAACATGTAAGGATACACGTAAGTAGGATGCATCCTAAGAATACAAAGTTACCTCTGCACAATTAAACATAGTTTTAATGATCAAGATGGCGTGGCCATCTCTGTAGATACACCATTTGATAAAAGTGAATATTCATCGTAAGAATTCTGAGAAAATACTTTATACTAAAAACAGAGTACTTATTAAAAACCATACATTAGAAGTATAGATGTTTAGAGTGACAGACTAAGGGTTATGATAAACCTGCCTGTACACAAAAAATAAAAATACTGGCCCAAAATATCATACTCAGTCCTTTCAGAACTCTGGAAATTTACCAAAGACCAGCAGCAATTTGAAGATGCTTCATCAAGGAAAACTGCTAAATCTCAACAAGACCAATGGGGTTGGGGTTTTGGTTTGTAAACTTCTTGTATACCTATGTCACCCAGAAGACAGCAGTCCACAGCACTAATCGTCTTCTTCAGATTTGACTTTATTTCTGTCTCTTCCTTCATGACATTCTCTGAACCTTAGTGGTCATAGGGTTAATATAGATATTCCATATATGGCTGAGCAAAGAGTCTCCAATTTTCAGCCCTTTGACAAGTTATGCATCTTTCCATTTGCTGCTATATACCTAACAAAGAAGCTTCAGAGCTGTAGCAATGACTCTGGTTAAAAGCACTTACTGCTATATCAGAGCACCCAGGTTGATTCTTAGCACTTATGTGTAGCTCATAACTGTCCATAACACCAGTTTAAGGGGGATCTGACACCCTCCTCTGACCTCTTTGTGTACCATATATATTTGTTGTACACAGACATACATGTGGGCGATATCCTTATGCTCATAAAATAAATATTTAAAAAATACAAGAAGCTTTTCTGATTGTAGTTGAGAACAGTCCAGGTCTATGGGTATAAACATAGATACGTTGAAGGCAAATTGACAGCATGACCACCCAGCAAAATAACAATAGCACAGTCTACCCTAGGAATTACGAGTGGGTTTTCGTTCAGGACAACAGTACCAGTAATGAAACTCTCTCCAGTGAAGCAACCTCAAATCCAGTCAGAAAGCAGTTACTGTATAATATTCATACTACTATTGTACCAGTGGGCACATCTTGCCTGCCAGGTATACCCTAGCATGCAGGTTCTAGTGCTGGCTGTCTTTCTAGTACATTGATGTATTTTATTCCTGTGTTACCTTCCAGTACTATGAAATCTTGCCACCAGGGAACAAATTTCCTTGTTGGTTTGAAATTGAGTTCTTCATGTGCTACAGCCAAAGTGTATATTGTCCTCAGCAATAGGGTCTTAATTATAATGAGTAAACCAGGGAAATGACAGCAGATTGTGTTGTTTGGGAGACTTCTAGGGCTTCCCTAACCAATAAGTTGTAGGGAGGTATTCCACATTTTGGATTTAATTTTTACTAAATAACTCATGTTTTCTGGAGCAAAATTTTCTACACATGAAAGGCAATTTTGTTTGAACTTTTCATTTAAAGTTCTATTTTGAAATTAGTTTACTAACTTGTGGATTTCCATAAGAACTTCCTTTTCATAATCCTTAGTTTTGGTTACCCCAGTCTCTATGCTCCTCCTGTTTCCTTCATCCTGGTTTAAACTTTTAACTCTCAGCATTCACCTCTCTTCTTCATTTTCACATGTTCCACTATCCCTACACTTACTGTTTTTTTTTTTGAAAGTTGGCTTGTGCATTTGATAGATATTATGCTTCCATAAGCCTATTCATACACCCTTTCTTAGGGTTAGCCCCTGGTTTCCACCATACTCTTATACCACCCTTGAACTGACATTACTGATATCTGAATTTCACAGATTTTTCAGGAATTAGTTCCTGTGCCCAAGTTTCTGTAGTGTGTGGCAGAGAAAGGACACATACTTTGTCAGCCCTGACAAAGAGAAAATAACAATTTAAAAATGAGGATTTTATCCTGAAAATACATTTTTCTTAGAACATAGGTGTGATAATTATGTTAGAAACTTTCAAATGCTCCTCAACAGTGCTTAGTTTTCTTATCTTATGAACATAAGCAAATTCTATATTCTAAAGTCAATTATAGCTTCAGAAAGATAAACATATGGCTTTTGTCTTTATAGGCTTTTGATTGAGTAATTAGTGACATTTTACTTGCCTTTTGACTTTTCCTGTCTAGATGTTGGCTTCCTGGCCTTTCACTGAGGGGTGTATAGGAATGATGAAGAAAAGTCTATAGCTTGGCATTTTTTAGAAGTGTAGAAATGATATCTTACATCAATTCTGCCATTCACAAACTTTGTTTGGTTTTTGGATATGATTCTCCATTTTTATCAATATCAGTGCCCTTGTCTATCAAACAGAACTCACAGAAGTCCCTGCATCATATGGCTGCCTTATGGTATGAATAATAATATGTGGCTAGTGCACCAGTAAGAGTAGCACTATTCAATGGAACTTGCTGTAGGGATGGGCATTCTCTAGACGGATGGTTCTCAACTTCCTTAATGCTGGGATTTTTTTATATAGTTCCTCATGTTATAGTGACCCACACTCATAAAATTATTTCATTGCTACTTTATAACAGTATTTTTGCTACCATTATGAATTGTAATTCAAATATTTGATACTCAGGATATCCGATATGCAACCCCTGTGAAAGGGTCATTCAATCCCCAAAGGGGTTGCAACGCATAGGCTGAACACTGTCAAGTGCTCAACCCACTTAATAACTTATGAATTATTTAGTAAGGGAGCAAGAAGCAGTTAATGCTAATTTCCTGAATTTTTTTTCAGATCTAAGATTTTTCTGATGGAGTCTTTTGGGTATTTTAAATGTAGGATCATGTAATCTGTAATAGTGAAACTTTTGACATGTTCCTTTCCTATTTGAATCCTTTTTCTAGCCTTATTGCTGTGGCTAAAATTTTAAGTACTATCACCTGTTTTTCTCAACTGGGACTCACATGATTCTCATTAGGAAAACATCCATCCTGTGTGTTCAATGTGTTGGGCTTGATCCCCAACACCACTGTAGCAGAACAACACAGACAGTAGTATAAGTTAAAAGCAAATGAGATACAGATGTTCAATAAAATCTTTTTTATAATAATGATGTATATATCATCAATAACCATAAATAGGAAAGGATCAGAGCTTAAAAATATCATAGGCTAAAATAATGAACATTGATGAAAGTAAAATCAATATTAGAAAAGTGAGAAGACTAGGAATTGGGGGTGTAGATTAATGGTAAAGTAACTGCCTAGCTTATGAGACCCCAGGTTCAATCATCAGACTGAAAAGAGAATAAAGAAAATTATGGATGCTGGGGTGATCTGGATCTGTCCTTTGTCATCCTATTGACCACCAGTATTAATTTGGCTAATCTGGCTATCTAGGCAGGTGTTTTATTGCTCTTTCTCCATTCTATATGTGTTCACTGGCCCAAAGATGTGCGTTAGATGGTAGAGTAGAGCTTTTTTCCTGACAGAAGAGGAGTAACATTCTTTTTTTGTCAAGACAGGGATTCTCTGTGTAGTTTTGGTGCCAGTCCTGGATCTGCTCTGCAGGCCAGGCTGGCCTCGAACTCACAGAGATCCACCTGGCTCTGCTTCTCGAGTGCTTGGATTAAAGATGTGCACCACCACTGCCCTGCTGGAACATTCTTTTTATGAGTGTATATTAAGAGGTGTGGTCCCTAAATAAGCTGAGTGTGAGGCTTTCCTTCAAGGTCCTGCTTCTGTTTCTGCTTTGGAACTTGTCTAAACCTGGTTAAAAACATTTAATGTCTTTGAAACTCATTTTTATTTTACATGAAAGTGGGAAATAGTAAATAGTTATACCTAATAATTAAATATTATTCACTACTGAAATTCAACAAAAGCAATAACATTATGTAGAGCTCACAGCAGGCTAGATTTTCATAACCATATATGACATACTCCTTATTTTCATCACTAATGCACCATTGGAGACTGCCACATCATTTAGATTATACATCACAGAAGGTGATTTTTTTCAAAGAGCCTGAGAAAAAGAATCAAAATAAAATAAAATCTAAGTAACTATAATGTGTTTCCTTTCAAACATGTTTTAAAAATGGATTCACACAGTATGTACTCTTTCAAAACTCTTTTTAGTAACCACATTATGCTGAAGTCTCACCCATGGTATCTGTATTACTAGGTGGTAGTATCAGATATAGGTATATTATAGTTTGCTCATTAACTTTTGTTAAAAGACATCTGAAGTGCTGCGTGTGGATGTGCACACATTTGATTCCAGGACTTGACAGATAGAGGCTCTCTGTGAGTCTGAGGCCAGCCTGACCTACAGATAGGTGTGGTCAGGGAAGTCAAAAACTAAATAGTGAGACTTTGTCTCAAAACCAACACAAAGGAAAACAAAAGATATCTGGATTTTTTAGTTTGGAGCTTTTACTAGCAAAGGGGTTATGAACATTTGTATGCAGATTTTTTTGTGTTAAGTTAAAGTTTCCTTCTTTGAGGCAAATGCTCACAAGTGATGCCCAAATATTTATTTTGAGGACATGCAAATCCTTCCCCAGAGTGGCTATATCATATTATATTGCTAATATTGATGGATATGTTACTGGTTTCTTTTCATCCTTACTAGAATTTGGTGCTGTCATTATTTGTTTTCAATTTTGCCTATTATAATACCGTGTTTTTTTTTTTTGTTTTTGTTTTTGTATTGCTGGGTTTGGAATTCAGGGACCTATACATTTGAGCCAAGCAGTGTACCACTGAGCTACATTCTCAGATCCCATTATGATTTTAACTCTAATTTTCTTATGGATAATGATGTTGAGCATCTTTTTATGGGTTTGTCATTAGCACATGATCATTGACTTATCTCTTCCTATTTATATATTGTGCCTGCCAGCAGTAAGGCATGTTGGCAAGAAGGATTAGGAAGAAGATGGGTGATGGTATAAATATCAACATAATTTATCCTTATGATGATAGAACTATTGTGTATCTTGACTACGGTGATAGTCACATGAACATAAAAGCTTATAAACTGGCATGGAACTAATACACATGCATATGTACATACAAGTGACTGTATATAAACCTGGGGGGATATTACTAAGAGAAATGATAGCAAAATTAATAATGTGGATTTATATTATAATTTTGCAAAACATTACAAAACAAATGAGCAAAATGCATATGGGATGTGTTTGTATTGCTTATGAAAACTAAATGTCAGTCTACAATTATTTCAACAAATTTTTCAGCCAAAAATAATTGAAGACAGTATCAGCACTAACTGCCTCTAGCTTGCTTACTAAAGACTCATAGGTTATTAAGTTGATTGGTCACTTGACAGTCTACATCAGCGATTCTCATCCTGTGGGGCATGACCCCTTTGGGATTGAATTCATTAGTTTTCTAGATGATATAAATAATATAGACTTATTGTTGACAATGTGGAAAACAAAAATGGTATAAATCCACAAGTAAGTGATATAATAGTGTAGCTTCTATGATATATTTGCTAATGCTTTGGATAATCTGCCTCGAGTCTAATGTATTTACATTATAAATGTGAAGGCATTTTCACTGTATAATATTTGGAAAAATTTTAGCAAAGTATAGGGAAATAAAAAATGACTTCATAAAACCTAGCATTGAGAAAAGTCCTCTGAAAATTATGGTATTTCCCTTGGATTTTATTCATATTTTTTATGTTTCTTTATAGTGTACAGATGGTTATGTATGTGGATTGTTATCTCACTTTCCATACATTATAAATATTCCAAATCTTGTTTTCATTTGCTACATAGTAATCTACAGTACATAAAAATGCTTCATTTTCTTTGTCAGAACATTAGCATTACAAAGTGAGGTCATTTCCTCCTCATTGACAGTACTCTGGGAAAATTCTTTAATGTGCATTTAAGCCGGTGTCTGGTTACCTCTTAAAAATACATTTCGATAGGTTTAACTGGTAAGAATTATTGTGGTAATCTTGATATGTATAGCTTAGTTGTTGCAAGAACTTACCCTTTACAGCTGTATAGAAACATACTTGCTCTATCTTTTCTGATAAGGATTTTCTCTAATTCTTTATTTTGAAAATGATTATATATTTATAGAAAGTTAGAAAGGTAATACCGGACTAACCAATTTTCCTAAATCTGAGATAATACATTGTGGGGGGCCATCCCACCCCCACTTTTCCCCAGGGTACTGTTGAACAGGAGCAACAGGAAATCATCTTTTTATCCAGACCTACTGGGTAAAGCCACTAGGAAACCTAAATGGGCTCCAACAATACCTAACTGCAGTGTAATATTAAAACTAAGAAACTGATATTAATATTACAGTCTTAGACAACAGACCTGGTATACACACAGTAGTTTGCTCATTAATCACTGATTCATTCCTCTAGTGAATATTTATTGGCACATACTAAAGTACAGGCAATGATATTAACTGAGAGTGTTGAACTACAGATGCGATACACAGAAATATATACATGTACGTGCATAATATAATTTCTATAATTTTATATGTACTTGCATGTGTGTATAGTGTGTATATGCATTTGTGTAGTACTGTAATAATTAGGATGCAGAACTATTACACCACCAGAAGGGAATTTCCGTCTACTACTCCTTCATACTCACAACCCCCACAGTAGCCCCTGGAGGCTGTTATTCTGTTTTCCATCTTTATGATTATATTTTATTTTTAAATTTTTAAACATTTATTTACTTTATTTTATGCATATGAATGTTTTGCCCCATGTATATATGTGCACTACATGCATGCCTATATCCTGAGGAGGTCAGAAGATGGTTTTAGATCCCCTGGAACTGGAGTTATGTATGGTTCTGGGCAACTCTGTGAATGCTGAGAACTGATTCTAGATCTTGTGTAAGAGCAAAAAATGATCTAAACCACGGAGTCATTTCTTTAGCCCCTCTTTATGATTCTACTATTTAAAGTATATTATATAATATCAACAGTACAAAATGAAATCTTTCACAGTTTTCTTTTTCCTTTTAGAATGATGCATTGGAGATCTAGCTAGGCTGATGTATACACAATATTTCATTCATTTGAGTGGCTGAGTAGTATTCCATTATTCAGGATTTGTGCTAGGGACAGTTTGGTCACTTTTAGTTTTAAACTACTGTGAATAAAAGTGACATGAATATTCATGTGCCAGTTTTGAATGGATATAGTTCTCATTTCTCTGGTTTGTATGGTAGCTGAATACAGAGTTTTATTTGAAACCATAAAACTATTATCTAGAGTGACTTTATCATTTTATAGCTCACTACCAGCTATAATGGATGGTCATCACCTCTCTTGTATAATTTGGTATCGTCATTATTTTTGCTTTAGTAATTCTGATAGTAGATACTGATGCCACATAATTTCAGTGTGAATTTTCATAGTGGCTGATGTTGTTTTTTCACATGATTATTTGCCACCCATAGCTTCCCTTTGGTGACTTGTCTATACCTTTTTTTGGATTCTCTCTCTTTTTAAAGATTTTCTTATTTATTCTTTGTGTCTTTCATGTCATGCCTCCCAATCCCACCCATCTCCCCCCAATAAAACAAAATAAAATTTAAGAGAGAAAAAGGGGGGAAAGGAAGAAGGGGAGAATCTCATTATGGAAACTGCAGTGTGATACAGTGAGTCACAGAGGAAAGCCCTTTATTCATACATTTGTACATGCACACATTCATTGCAAAGAATCATTGATCTGGTTTGTGGCCCATTGAATTTTCAAAGTCTCTTATACACTCCTTTTAGAGTTTGAAGTTTACTTAGTAGTGTTGTATCAATGTCAGTCTCCTAGCTTTGATTTTGTAGCAAAGTTATACAAGATGCATTACTGGTAGAATCTGGGTAAATGGCCCAAGGGACTCTTATTAGGACAGTAGTTACTTTTTTAGATATGTGATGTATAAGTGTTTCCTCCCAGTTTGTGGCTCGTTTTTTTCATTAGTCTGTTTTTCACAGACACCAGGTTTTGATAAGCCAGTAAGTAGCAATTGGAGTATGAAGCAAGCTAAAGTAGCACATATTCTCACTAGCTCAGGAAGGTCTCACTGCAGTATCTGGAAGCAGATGTACAAATATTTATTATCACCTTCTGGGTGTCTCACTGATCTCTGCCACCTGGCTGTGGCTTCCTCTCCTGACCAATTGCAAGACATACTCTACATTGGCATTGAAGTTGAAGTAAACCCTTAGGCCTTTCATGTGTTTTCCAGTGCCATTCTTTCTTCTGGATAATTTTTAGTCTCTTGGTGTATAGGCAGTCCACCTGGAGACCCAGCTTCTCTGATGGACTGCACTGGCTCTGTGGCCATTCTTCTTCCTTTGTTTATGCTGCTGGCCATGACTTTAAACATACTCTGTGTTATCACCCAGCCAAAACTAAAATTCATTGTATCAAGTGGTTGTTTGCCATCTGAATCTGAGCTAGATAAGATTTTAGGATCATACTCTCATGTATTTGATCTTGAGGGTAACACCTATACAAAGAACTGTAGTTTGTATGCTCCTCCCATCTTCACTTGATAAGGTAAACTATGTGGGAAATACAAGAGAATGGGGAGGAACTTTTTCTTTTAAAGTTTAGTTGTCATTTAAGATATATGTTTTTAAGGATCATGAATGATCTTACACATGAAAATTTGTTGATTTGTCTCATCACTTTCTCTACCCACTTCCAATATCTCTTTGCTTTGTTTGGATGCTGGATTTCTGAACATGGCACTTTTATGGTATGCTCTTTTTCTGGAACATGCCCAGTCTCCCATGCCATCAGACTCTAAGGGAGCTTAATGAGGGGCTGCTAGTCTATTGATTCATTATGGATATCCATAGGTCATCATCGTACCCTTTTATCTATCCTGTAAGATTAAGTTTGACTATCTTTTCTTTAGCCAGATATTGAGTATGTAGTGAACAATATTTGTAAGCAAGCAGTTTTGTGGAGTTTTCCTGACATTAGTACCAGTAGTTTATTTTTTCCTCTTCTGTTATTTCTACTCAGAAGACTGAATAAAGAAATGATGAAACCCAGAAAGATTTTGTTTTATCTTACAAATAATCAAAATAAAATCAATTGACATTTAATATAGTTCCAATGATAGACATTTGATTTTAATCCTCCAAAAAATGAGGATCTCTTAATGTTTACCATACAGTGGTAGTTCACGAGTCAAATTGCCTTTCAGAATCACCTGGGTGTGTATTAAAATCATTTTTTATCAACAAAATATCAGTAACATTTTCTAAGGTTCAGTTAACCAGAAAATTCCTTTTTGAACTTTTTGCTCAATTCAAGTTTATCTTCATGTCTTGTCATGGCTGTTTGCACTTAGACAACCTGGAACTTTCTGTAGAAATGGAGAAAATCACAGTCTGTACTGGGATCTGTTTTGCTTTCTTCAAATTCCAGCATTTCCAGAACCTTTACCATAGCCTGATTCAGGTACACTAGCAATTGAAATTTTGTTTGTCCAGGAAGTTTTTGATAGCTTCCCTATGGAGAAAATCCTCACATAATTCACATTACTAGGTATTTGCAAGCTCTAAAAGAGCAAGACGATAACTGGATGTAGCTATAAGTCAAAAATACTTTTAATATATTTTTTACCCCCAAAATATTTTTACTGATACTTTAAAATTTTTTAATCCAGATTTTATGTGCTATATTAATGATAGATCACTTTGATGAGCTACCTCACTAGCAATAAATTTACTAAGCAATCATCATCATAATCCACTTAATATGTACTGACAGCTTGTGGTAATGCTGGAGGAACTTGCATAATTAATTTACATTTAGCAGTCTGTATAATCAAACATATACAACATGTAGTAAAATTTGCGACAGTTAATAAAAATTTTTAAGGCTACAAGACAGCTTCATTTTAATGTGGAAAAGGACCCATATAGGAAGAAATCAGATTTGAAATACTTTTATATATCCAACTAATAGGAAATTTGTTGGGAGTAGTGTATATCATTCAGTTCTACATTGAATTACCTTGTGCATATTTAGTTTCTTAAAAATACTGCCCCATTTAAAATATTAAAAAAACCCTAAGATATATTAAACAGTTCTCTGCATAAAGTTCTAAATTCTTAATTTTCAGCCAGGTACTTAGTGGTACTGATGATATCAAGTAGCTATAAACTAAGGCAACACTAGGACTGTCTTCATGGAGATCAGGAGAAAATTTATTTTAAATAATACTGAAGATGATGACTTTAAACACAACCTTGTCTGGATTCAGATTTTGTCACAAACATTTCTAGGTAGTATGATAGTTGATAAGTGTTAAATAAAATTGCACCAGGCCTAACAGAGCAAACCAAACTAGGGTGTGATTCCATTAATTGAATGTGTCAGTTGCCAGTTGAATGATTAGGCTGTAAACAATTAAATAATTAATAATTAAGTTGCGACTGTTTGACTGGTAAGTTTCTCTCATTTTTTATTCCAATTTATGTAATCTGATTATGTTATTAGTGTTTGACACTCTGCTCTGGTACTATGAACTGCCCATTTTGTGAACGGGTTTGTTTTACTTTGTTTCCACAAACTCTAGTTTAATTGGTCAAAGGAATTTTCCACTTAACACAAGTTACTTAAATTTTCTATGTCTTAGTGTTCTTATCTTTAACAGCAGATATGATGGTGATAAGGGAGGCACTATCACTCCACAGCTGAGAATATTTAATGGGTCAATACTGAAGGTGCTGCCTAAGTATTAGCTTATACATGAACATTTTACTGATCTACAGCTAATTGGATATGTATCTATTGATTGATTTGTAGCAGCCTAAAGATAAGTATCTATTAATTGATTTGTAGCATGACTAAATAGACTGTTGGTTTATTTGACTGGTTCTACCTGAATAGATATGGAGTACAAACATCTTCCGTGCCATTTAGACTCCCATCTACTTCAAGATTAAGCTCTTCCTGTTAGACTTATTGCTTCAGGTTAAACAATTCATCTTTAATTGTAGCTACTATTTTCTTATACCTCGTTCACCTCTTTTCTGTGCTCCTGACTAATTATATAAAAAGATTCTGTCCACTGAGTATGCTTGGATATCTTCTATAATAAATGTTCTTATAGGGTTTGAGAAATCCATGAGAACTGTTTTAGGCAATGCTCCCCAGAATGTGTTATGTATTTGTATTATCTGTGGCTTTTGTAACAAAGACGAATGCACCTCCACATGAAAACTGGTTGGTTGTTACAGGTCTTAGAGTTGTATTTTTGTGAAAAATGTAGTTATATTCTAAAGCAGAATAGGAAAGAGCCTCTGCACTAGGGCATATGCTTACCCCTAAGTTGGATCAGCTACTGCTACTGGGTTTGCATTCTCTAGAAACTCTTGCAATGGGGGCTGGAGTTTAGTGCAGCTATGTATTATTTTCTTATGCAGTGAAAAGTACTGTGGTAGTTTGAATGTAATTGGCCCCCATAATCTCATAGGGAGTGGCACTATTAAGAGGTGTGGCTTTGTTGGAGTGTGTATGGTCTTGTTGGAGAAAGTATGTCACTGTGGGTCTGGGCTTTTAGGTTTCCTATGCTCAGAATATCACCCAGATTCTCAGTCAACTTCTGTTGCCTGCAAGATGTAGGACTCTCAGCTACCTCTCCAGTATCACATCTACTTGCACACCACCATGCTCCCCATCATGATGAAAATGGACTGAACCTCTGAAATTGTAAGGAAACCACCCCAATTAAATGCTTCCTTTATAAAAGTTTTGGTCGTGGTGTTTTTTCACAGCAATAAAAACTGTAAGACAAGTACTATTGCCATAATTAACATTACTAAAAATTTAGTGATAGGTAGTATAAGAAACTGTTATATATAGGCTGCTGGGTGGAAAAGGACACTGATAGATTTTGGTAACTGGGGAGTCACTGCCAATAGTTGAACACTCATTGATGACCCAATCAGGTTCCAGTGGAGAGTTCCCACATCATTGTCCAGCAGATGGTACCTGTTAAGCGCCCTGGGTCTCAAAAGAAAACAAAAACACATGAATAAAAAAAAGACTTCTAGGGAAGAGAGGGGATTTATAGAGTTGTGAGTAAGACAAGAAACGGTAGGGGGCAAGAGTAATCAGAATTTTGTACATGCTTGAAAATGTCAAGGAACAAATTTTATTGAAAATTGCACTGATAGGGTTGGGACATGGCTCATTAGTTAAACTATGACTTGCATGAATAAGGCCATTGGTTTAATCTCCAGCATGGAAAACAAAAAATAAGAAAGAAAGAAAGAAAGAAAGAAAGAAAGAAAGAAAGAAAGAAAGAAAGAAAGAAAGAAAGAAAGAAAGAAAGGAATGAAGGAAGGAAGAGAGGGAAGGAGGGAGGGAGGGAGGGAGGAAGGAAGGAAGGAAGGAAGAAAGAAAGAAAGAAAGAAAGAAAGAAAGAAAGAAAGAAAAGAGAAAGAAAAATTCCAAATAGGTAATATATATCACTTCTTGTGTGTCAGCCAATGTTCCAAATACATTGCAATTGCATGCAGAAATCAAGGCATCTATGTAGATGTGATGTATATGCCTGTAATCACAACACTTGAAACGCTGGGACAGGGTAATTACTGTGACTTTAAGGCCAACATGGATAGCATAGTGAGACTATTGCAAGAGAATCAAACAAAATTAACGAAAGAAAATATAAAAGATGGAGTGTGTTCAACTTTTATAACCCTATGAAGAATGGGGTACCTATCAGACTTAAGGGCACAGAGAGAAAAATAGCTGAACTCTATGACCTCTTACTTCTCTGCCTGGTGCTGGCACAGAGACTTTCACATATTTATCTTATCCCCCAAACCTTGAAGATCCTGAGGCCTCAGGGAGGAAGGTTCTTTTCCAAAGTCTCTGCTGCTGGTGGTGAAAACAACATAGGTGCTTAGGTTTTCATTGATCTTAGTTTGTGAACTTAGGCAGCCAAGGTTGGAGCAAATTTTACTTTTAGAAACACGGAAAGTAATAATGGCAAATAACGACAATGACTGATAGACATTTTCATGATAAATATGTTGAGAAAGATGCCATTCTTTGAAAAACTTGTTCCAATCTTGTGTTAATGAAAATTGGAGGACTTTACTACAATATATTCTGGAGAATACATGTGAATCCAATAACTTAGGATAGGGAATTCCATCAGGCCTCCTTTAATGGAGTCTTTACTGAATGTTCATGAAGCTTTGGGTTTTCCTAAGAATGAAACAGTAGAGAGGGAGGTTAGTTGGAAGAGTTCCTTTAATACGAATTTTGGCATCCTATTATACTTGCAAAGTTTTCTAAAATGAACTCCAAAGTACAAGTCATATGGATTTCTGATGTATGCAGATGTGAAAGGCTGAACATTTTAGGAATTTCAGAAATACTGAATTACTTACTAAATTTCAAATCATCACCGTTTACTAATAGAAGTAATAAAAAACACAGAGAATATAAAAATATACACACAGAACAGTTCACATTAATCTGCCAGTATATAGCACAGAAGAAAGAAATAAAGAAGGAAAAGAAAAAAGAAAAGAAAGAACAAAAGAGAAACTTGTGGGGGTGGAACAAATAAGAGATCACATAATAGAAACTATTGGGTTCCAGCCCCTCAATAGCCTTCTCCCAGAGTCCCAGAAGAGATGCTACCAGTGGCAGATTAATCTGGATACTCTAATAAATGTACATAATGAAAGTCTTTAATCCATTCCCTTTATTTTTCTGAGTCAGTTCTCTCTCTACACAACTTCTTTTCTGCTCTTATAAATTGTTTCTTTCTTGCCTGATTATCTCTACATCTTTCTTCTGTTCCTTCTATATGCTATCATAATTCCTTCATCTAGTTCTGGTCCATCTAGGTTCTCATCCATCTAGTTCTTTCCCATCTTATCTCCTCTTTGACCTTGGTTCCTCTCTATATTCTTCTGAGTTCTCTCTCTTGTTCTTCCTCATCCAATTCTTTCCTATATCCTTAGTTCTTCCCATCTTATTATTTCCTATCTAGTCCTTCTCCATCTGGTTCTTCCTCCACTAGTTCTTCTCCATCTCCTATCTTGTTCTTCTAGTTCTCTCTTCTAGTCATCCAGTCTAATTCTCCTCCAATCTAGTTCTTCCCATCTCAGTTTGTTCCTCTAGTTCTTACCCATGTAGTACTTCCATTCTCCTTTTTCTTCTCTATCCTCTCCTGTGAAAATAAAACTGCCTTTTATTCCTTTGGCCCTGCTCCTGCCATTTTCTGGCAGGGAGGGGGGAAGTGTGGTGGGTTGCTAGGCAACTTCCATCGCAGCTAGATGCACCTGGTAATGGTTAAAAGGAGATCTAGAACTAGAGATAAGATTTGGAAAAGGACAAAGTTAAGCTTAGTTAGCATCTGACAGGCGTTCTCAAACATATAGTCTGGATGCTTAAGTCTGTTCTTAGAGAGTCTGTGAAGTATCTCAGACAAAATACTTTCATCTATCCTGGGATGGTCCTTGTTGGATGCTGCTAATGACGATTATTATAGAAAGACCTGAAATTAGGGATTTTGACAGTGTCTGTTGTAGCACAGCTGGAGAAAGTTATACAAATACTTTACTTGTATAGGGAAATTATGCCCAATGAATGATGGAAAAGCTACAATAGCACACGAGAAGTTCATAGCAGGAAACGGCTAATAATCAAAAATCAACATCACCAAGACTCCTTGAGCCTTGGCTTCAACCTCTGGAAGAGATTTTAACTCTTCCAGGAATAGCTTTGTCATAATCATCTGAATACCTACTTCATATATTTTTGTAGCCTGCTCCAGACAAAGTCTGTGTATGATCATGGTGATGAATATGGGCTTCTTTACAAGCCAGAAGACAGTATTTAGGGGTACAATCAACTTCTTCCTATCCAACATCTGATTCAGAATCATCCTTAGATGTCTTACCAGGGAGACCATAAGAAATGGAGTAGACACATTTTGATAAGCCCCACTAAAGTTTCATTGTCACGTTAACTTTGGAAAGTACTGGTACATGAATTGATTTAATAAAGTCTCACTGCCTGAAATTAATGGCATGAGTTACCATGCCTGGCTGTTTCCAGTGTGGCCTTGAACTCACAGAGATCTGGATGGATCTCTGCCTCCCAAGTGATAGGATTAAAGGCATGTATGCCACCATTTTTCTGGCCTCTATATCTAGTGGCTGTTCTGTCCTCTGACCCCAGATACGTTTATTAAGGTATATAATATTTTGGGGAACACAATATCAACACAATTTAAGATATTGTAATTGGAAGTTTCTCCAGTCCCATCTGGCCCCATGTCTAGCCCGTGGTCTGGTCTAGATTAATCTCTCCCACCCATGGTACCATAGCTACTTATAAAATAATCACTCAGAGGCTTAATTAATTACAAACTATATGGCCTATGGCTTTAGCTTCTTGCTATCTAGCTCTTTCATCTTAAATTAACCCATTCCTATTAATCTATATGTTGCCACATGGCCATAGCATTACCTGTCTGCTGACATCTTGTTGCTCCTTTGGCAGTAGCTGGCATCTCTCTAGACTCCACCCTTCTTTATGTATCTCTGCTTGAATTTCCCACCTGGCTGTAAGCTTTCTTGCCATAGGCAAAAACAGCTTTATTTACTATCCAATGGGAGCCACACATGTTCACAATATACAGAAAGACATTCCACAGCAAGATACTCCTTTGTTTGTGTTTCCATTTTTGTGTTTTCTTTAGGAAGAAAGGCTGTGGGTTATTTTTGTTTTGTTTGAAGTAATATAATGTATAATAATATAATATATAATTATATGTATATATTTATCTCAATTGATGAATGTGGAATTTAACCTTAAGAAAATCCTGGAAGCTTATTGCTTTCACCTTCTGTGGTCCTGGCACTGAAGGAAAATCCAAGGACTGGCTAGGTATTTGTGTCTCTAATCCTCTGTATGTTTTAAGGAAGAACACTAAAATCACCATCATCATTCTTTTTCATAAACATCTATGGGAAAAGCTCCATGGATGGGACAATTACTTGATTGTGACAATATTTTTCAAAGTTGCAAAATACCTAGAAGCATGCATAAGTTGACTTCAAATTTGAAACAGGGAAGGGACAGCTAGAGAGAGGTTAGAAAAGTTGGTAGTGATTTATTCTGACATGATAGGTATTAAGAATAAGCACTTTTATAATAGTGTAGGAACCTGCAGACTAGCTGTAACTGAAAGTCCGAATCTCTTTTCCATAATACAAGTAGACAGTGAAGGCACCATAGTAAAAAGTATTCTAAAATTGTTTTCAGTAATATAAAATATACTAATAATATGCAACCCTTTGTTTTATTCAAAAGACTATTTATAAGCAGAATCATTGTGGCATTTTTATCATAGACCTGAATAGAAATACCAGTGAACCACTAAGCATTCAGAGCATGACTGAATATATAGCTTATTATAATATACATACTAGCTGCTAAGAAATTCCAGTGTGTAACTACCACTTAAATGTGGGAATGTGCTTCCAAAGGTAACACACTTTTGGAGAGCTTCCAAGCACTCCAAAACAACATTCATGTACATACATTCACCATTACGCTGACTCAGTTCCTAAACAACCTATAGATTATTCCTGAACTTTGAATCTTTTTTACAGCTTTTTAACTGACACTGCCATTCTTAAGGGTACATTTGGGAGGGGATGGCAATGATATCAGTGTTGGAGTCTAGATTTATTTTTCTTGAGATGCTACAATCATACTTTACAACTGACTAAAAAGCAAAAACAAAAAGAAAAAAAGGCCTATTGGATTATACTTTCTGGGAGAAAGGTAAGTCTCTTCTAGAGAAACATATCCATCAACCAACAGTGAAACAACTAACCAACCATGTATCCCTCTACCTTCATGATAACCCACTAACATATCAAGGAGCCAAAAACCAAATAAGTTCTTCGGATATTTGTAAAAGATATTATAGATGATGGAAGTGTAGAATTTTTTTAAGACTTAGTCTCTGGTGTTGAGGAAAAAAAGACAGACCTTTTAAAAGATAATAATAATAAATAATATCTTAAAGTAAGTTGCCCATATGGGGAAAATGTTTTCTGCCTGGCAGTAGTAGAATTGGTGGACAGATGCAGGCAAGATAAAGAAAAGAGCCTCTTTAATTCTGATTGCCAGCATGAACAAGATAATGAAAGCATCAAAAGTTAGTGGTTTGTCTGTCCTTTTTAGGCTTTTTTCTTTTTTTTAAATTAAGAGATTTTCTATTCATTTTAAATATTAACCACAGATTGTCCCATCCTCCCTCCTCCCATCCCCAGCCTTCCCACCAACCCCACCCCCCATTCCCACCTTCTCCAAGGCAAGGTCTCGCATGTGGAGTCAGCAGAGCCTGGTACACTCAGTTGAGGCAGGTCCAAGCCCCTCCTCCCTGATCCAAGGCTGCACAAAATGTCTCACCATGGGCACCAGGCTAATAAGGCTGGGGAGCACTGAACTCAGGTCTTCTGCTATAACAGTGAGTTCTCTTAACTGCTAAGCTATCCTCCAGTCCCCTGTCCTCATTGTCTCTTTGATTAGTGTTTTGGGACAGGTGGCAGAACCTGGTCTGTTGGGAATCTGAGCTGGGAGTTTGACTGTAGGACTCCAATATCAGAAAGACATATACTCCTCTGCTGTGGATGTCTTTCTGTATGCTGTGAATATGTGTTGCTCTGATTGCTTGATAAATAAAGCTGCATTGGCCTATGGCAAGGCAACTTGGAGGCAGGCGGGAAATCCAAGCAGATATATGGAGAGAAGAAAGCAGAGGAGAAGAGATGTCAGCCACTGCAGAAGGGGCAGCAAGATGCCAGCAGACTGGTAATGCCATGGCCACAAGGCAACTTATAGATTAGCCATCTTTGTGGACTGAAAATTTACCACATTCTCTGTCCTTCAGTGTGAAGACTATCATGTAAGACAATCTATAGATTTTGCTTTAAAGGTACACACACACACACACACACACACACACACACACACACACACACTCTCTCTCTCTCTCTCTCTCTCTCTCTCTCTCTCTCTCTCTCTCTCTCTCTCTCTCTCTAGAAAGCCCTTCTTAGTACATCCAGAGATGTGTTCCCTGGATGACAATGAAGAATAACTATCACAGTGTTGGCAGAATCCTCTGATCCTTAAGATAGGGTTGGCCCTTCTCTATTAAGTCCTGAAAGTGATCAGATAAGGCCCATCAACATTATAGAAGGGGACTCTGACTTTTCTTGTTATGTTGATTTAAACATTGATCATCTATTTAAAAATACTTTAAAAAACCACCACCTCATGGAAGGGAACAAGAGACATCTGTTTTCAGGATGATTTCAGAGAGATGGAGTCAAAGAACACCCCTTGATTGCACAGTGACTTCTGTTTCATACCTAGCAATCTGTTGAGCCATTTATTATTCCTCAGAGAGGAGAAAGAAAGGACTGGGGAAATAGATTGAAAGTTTATTCATGGGTTCAGATAGATGGCAGACAAATGTTTTCTAAGACAGGAACTTGGGGAGAAATATAATCATTAGTTTATCATTATATCAAAGAGATCAAAAGGTTCTTAGTGTGTCATTAAGGTTAAATTCATTCAATAGACAAACACTATTGGTATTTGTGGATTTAACAGTGGATATGAATGACTCAATAATCTTCTCCAAATATGTATAAAGCATAAAAGCTACAGAAAAGAATATCCCTTTATCTAATCCAGTCTCTGTTTTTAATGGTGGCTTTGATGTACTCTGCTTCTATGTTCAAGGCCAACAGGATGTTGAGAATAGCTAGGCATAACTGTGGTGTGTGTGTGTGTGTGTAAGTTACATGTTCATGAATGTGTAGTCTATACAAGTGTGTGAGTATCTACCTTACAGGTTTTTGGATTCAGATAGATGAAAAGCACTTGGGATTTGTATTATTGTGAGTAGTATCATAAAAAGAGATATGGAAAGTAGAGGATGTTTAATGTAATCTGAAAGCTTTAATACCCATACACAATGTCAGTTTGTCTATGGAGCAGCTTGCTTTTGCTAGCAGGTAGAGAGAAAGTGAAATTTTCTTAATCCTTTTTTATTATTAAGAGATTTTTATTCATTTTACATATCAACCACAGATTACCCTGTCCTCTCTCCTCCCACCCCCCAGCCTTCCTCCCCCACCAGCCTTCCTCCCCAGCCCATACCCCATTCCCACCTTCTCCAAGGCTGGACTTGGGGAGTCAGCAGAGGCTGGTACATTAAGTTGAGGCAGGTTCAAGTCCCTCATCCCTGCACCAAGGCTGCACAAAGTGTCTTATCATAGGCACTAGGTTCTAATAAGCTGGCTCATGCTCTAGGGACAGATTGTGGTCACACTCTCTGGGGTCCCCCTAAACAGTTCAAGCTAAACAACTGTCTCACTTATCCAGAAGGCCTAGTCAGTACCATGGGGGCTCATCAGCTATTGGTTCACAGTTCATGTGTTTCCACTAGTTTGGCTAGTTGTCTCTGTACTTTTTCCAGTCATGATTTTTATATCTATTAGTAATATAATCCCTCCTTTCTCTTGCTGATTGGACTCCTGGAGCTCCACCTGGGACCCAGCCATGGATATCTGCATCTGTTTCAATCAGTCACTGGATGAGAGTTCTATGATGTCAGTTAGGGTATTCAGCCACCCAATCACCAGAGTAGGTCAGCTCAGGCACACTCTTGACCATTGCCAAGAGTCTATGATGGAGTCATCTTTGTGGTTTCCTGGGGACCTCCCTAGCACTCTGCTTCTCCTTAGTCCCATGGTGTCTTCATTTAACATGATAACTCTTTGCTGGACCACTGTTCTTGGTCCAGCTCGGACTTCCCACTCCCCTAAGCTCTCATTCACCTGTCCCTTCCTCTCCATTACAGCCCCTAACCCCCAGTTTGCTCATGTAGATCTCATCCATTTCTCCATTGCTGGGCAATCCTTGTGTCTATCTTAGGGTCCTACTTATAAGCTAGTCTCCCTGGAGCTGTGGGTTGCAGTCTGGTTATCTTGCTTTCCATCTAGTATCCACTTAAGAGTGAGTACATACCATGTTTGTCTTTCTGAGTCTGGGTTAACTCACTCAGGATATTTTCCAGTTCCAGTTCCAGTTCCCTCCATTTGCCTGCAAACCTCATCATGTCATTGTTTTTCTCTGCTGAGTAGTACTCCATTGTATTACTGAGTAGTACTCCAATGTACCACATTTTATTTATCCATTCTTCAGTTGAGTGGCATTTAGGTTGTTTCCAGGTTCTGGATATTACAAATAGTGCTGATATGAACATGGTTGAGCATGTGTCCTTGTGGTATGATTGAGCATTCCTTGGGTAGATGCCCAAGAGTGGTATAGCTCGGTCTTGAGGAAGATTGCTTCCCAATTTTCTGAGAAACCACCGTACTGATTTCCAAAGTGGCTGTACAAGTTTGCATTCCCACCAACAGTGGAGGAGTGTTCTCCTTGCTTCATATCTTCTCCAACATAAGCTGTCTTCAGTGTTTTTTATCTTAGCCATTCTGACAGGTGTAAGATGATATCTCAGAGTCATTTGATTGGCATGATGACTAATTTTCTCTGATGACTAAGGATGTTGAGCAATTCCTTAAATGTCTTTAAGCCATTTGAGAGTCTTCTGTTGAGAATTCTCTGTTTAGCTCTATAGCCCAGTTTTTAATTGGACTGTTAGGTATTTTGATGTCTAGTTTCTTGAGGTTTTTATATATTTTGGAGGTCAGCCCTCTGTCAGATGTGGGGTTGGTGAAGATCTTTTACTGTTCTGTAGGCTGTCATTTTGTCTTATTGACCATGTCCTTTGACCTACAAAAGATCCTTAGTTTCAATAGGTCCCATTTATTAATTGTTGCCCTCTGTCTGAGCTACTGGTGTTATATTTAGGAAGTAGTCTCCCGTGCCAATGTGTTCAAGACTACTTCCTACTTTCTCTTCTATCAGGTTCAGAGTAACTGGATTTATGTTGAGGTATACTTGGACTTAACATTTGTCCACAGAGAGAGATATATGGATCTCTTTGCAATCTTTTACATGTTGACATCCAGTTATGCCAGCACCATTTGTTGAAGATGCCTTTTTTCCATTGTACAGTTTTGGCTTCTTTGTCAAAATTTAGGTGTTCATACGTGTGTGGATTAATGTCAGGGTCTTCCATTCGATTCCATTGATCCACATGTTTTTGCCAGTACCAAGCTGTTTTTATTACTGTAGTTCTATAATAGAGCTTAAAGTCAGGGAACATGATGCTTCTTGAGGTTGCTTTATTATATAGGATTCTTTTAGCTATCCTGTGTTTTTTGTTTTTCCATATGATGTTGAGTAGTGCTCTTTCCAGGTCTGTGTTGGAATTTTGATGGGGATTACATTGAATCTGTAGGTTGCTTTTGCTAGGATTGCCATTTTTACTGTGTTAATCCTACCTATCCATGAGCATGGGAGATCTTTCCATTTTCTGATATCTTCTTCAATTTCTTCAGAGACTTAAAGTTCTTGTCATGCAGGTCCTTCACTTGCTTAGTTAGAGTTACCCCAAGGTATTTTATATTATTTGTGGCTATTGTAAAGGGTGATGTTTCTCTGATTTCTTTCTCAGCCTGTTTGTCATTTTTATATAGAAGGGCTACAGATTTTTTTAAATTTAATCTTGTATCCTGCCACATTACTGAAGGTATTTATCAGCTGAATGACTTCCTTGATTGAATTTTTGGGTTCATTTATGTATACTATCATATCATCAGCAAATAGTGAAAGTTTGATTTCTTCTTTTCCAATCAATATCCCCTTGATCTCCTTTTGTTGTCTTATTGCTCTTGCTAGAACTTCTAGTACTATATTGAATAAATATGGGGAGAGCAGACAGTCTTGCCTTGTTCCTGATTTTAGTGGAATTGCTTTGAGTTTCTCTCCATTTAATTTGATTGTGGCTTTTAGCTTGCTGTAAATTGCCTTTATTAAGTTTAGGTTTGTTCCCTGTATTCCTGATCTTTCTAAGACCTTTATCATGAAGGAGTGTTGTATTTTGTCAAAGGCTTTTTCAGCATCTCATGATATGATCATGGTTTTTTTCTTTCAGTTTTTTATATGATGTATTACATTGACAGACTTTTGTATGTTGAACCACCCTTGCATCCCTGGGATTAAGCCTACTTGATCATGGTGGATAATTGTTTTGATGTGTTCTTGGAGTCGGTTTACCAATATTTTATTAAGTATTTTTGCATCAGTGTTCAAGAGGGAGATTGGTCTGTAATTCTCTTTCTTTGTTGCATCTTTGTTTTGTTTGGGAAGCAGAGTAACTGTAGCCTCATAAAAGGAGTTTGGTAATATTCCTTTTGTTTCTATTGTGTGAAAAAATTTAAAGAGTATTGGTATTAACTCTTCTTTGAAGATCTGATAGAATTTGGTGTTGAAACCATGTGGTCCTGGACTTTTTTAGTTGGGAGACTTTTAATGACTGTTTCTATTTCCTTAGGGGTTATTGGTCTATTTAAATAGTTTATCTGGTTTTGAGTTAACTTAGGTATATGGTACCTATCCAGAAAATTTTCCATTTCTTTTAGATTTTCAAATTTTGTGGATATAGATTTTTGAAGTATGACCTGATGATCTCTGGATTTCCTCATTGCCAGTTGTTATATCTCCCTTTTAATTTCTGATTTTGTTAATTTGGATGCTTTCTCGCTGCTTTTTGGTTAGTCTGGATAATGACTTGTCTATATTATTGATTTTCTCAAAGAACCAACTCTTTGTTTGTTTGATTCTTTGTATTGTTCTATTTGTTTCTATTTTATTGATTTCTGCTCTCAGTTTGATTACTTCCTGATGTCTATTCCTCCTGGGTGAGTTTACTCTTCTTGTTCTAGAGCTTTCAGGTGTGCTGTTAAGTCACTAGTGTGAGATTTCTCCACCTTCTTTATGTGGGCATTTAGTGTTATGAATTTTCCTCTTTGCACTGCTTTCATAGTGTCCCATAAGTATGGGTATGTAGTACATTTATTTTCATTGATCTCTATGAAGACTTTAATTTCTTTTTTTAAAATTTCTTCCTTGACCCACTGGTGATTCAGTTGAGCATTATTCGGTTTCCATGAGATTGTAGGCTTTCTGCAATTTTTGTTGTTGTTGAAATCTAACTTTAAACCATGGTAGTCTGATAAAATACAGGAGGTTATTCCAATTTTTTTGTATCTGTTGAGGTTTGCTTTGTGACTGAGTATGTGGTCAATTTTAGAGAAAGTTCCATGGGGTGCTGAGAAGAAGGTATATTCTTTTTTGTTAGGGTGGAATGTTCTGTAGATATTGATTAAGTCCATTTGAGTCATAACATCAGTTAAGTCCTTTATTTCTCTGTTATGCTTCAATTTGGCAGATCTGTCCAGTGTTGAAAGTGGGATATTGAAGTCTCCCACTATTAATGTGTGTGATTTTATGTGTGATTTAAGTTTTAGTAATGTTTCCTTTATTTATGTGGGTACCCTTGTATTTGGGGCCTAAATTGAAGAATTGCAACTTCATCTTGGTGGATCTTTCCTGTGATGAGTATGTAATGTCCCTCTTGATCACTTTTGATTGATTCTAGTTTGAAGTCTATTTTGTTGCATATTAGGATCGCTATACCAGCTTGCTTTTTAAGACCATTTGATTAGAAAGACTTTTCCAAGACTTTTGCTCTGAGGGAGTGTCTATCTTTGAAGTTGATGTGTGTTTCTTGTATGTAGCAGAAAGATGGATTCTGCTTTGTATCCATTCTGTTAGCCTGAGTTTTTTTATAGGTGAATTAAGTCCATTGATATTAAGGAATATTAATGACAAGTGACTGTTAATTCCTGTTTTCTTTTGGTGGTAGTGTGTGTATATTTCTCTTTTTTTGGAATTTACTGCTGTGGGCTTATCTATTGCCTGTGTTTTTGTGGGTGTATCTGACTTTCTTAGGTTTGAATTTTCCTTCTAGTGTTTTCTGTAGGGCTGGGTTTGTGGACAGGTATTGTTTAAATCTGGTCTTGTCTTGGAACGTCTTGTTCACTCCATCTATGGTGATTGAAAATTTTGCTGGGTATATTAGTCTAGGCTGACATCCATGGTTTCTTAGTGTCTGCATTACATCTGTCTAGGCCCATCTGTCTTTCAAAGTCTCCATTGACAAATCAGGTGCTATTCTGATGGGTCTGCCTTTATAAGCCACTTGGCCTTTTTCCTTTGCTGCTCTTAATATTCTTTCTTTATTCTGTATGTTTTGTAGTTTAATTATTATGTGGTGAGGGGATTTTTTTGGTGGGTCTTGTCTGTTTGATGTTCTATAGGCTTCTTGTATCTTCATAGGTATTTCCTTCTTTAAGTTGGGAAAGTTTTTTTCTATGATCTTGTTGAATATATTTTCTGTGCCATTGAGTTGGTATTATTCTCCTTTTTCTATCCTTATTATTCTTAGGTTTGGTCTTTTCATGGTGTCCCAGATTTCCTGGACATTTTGTGTTATGATTTTTTTGCCTTTGGTATTTTCTTTGACTAATGAGACTATTTCCTCTATTGCACATTCTACACTAGAGATTCTGTCTTCCATCTGTTGAATTTTGTTGGTTAAGCTTTCATCTGTGTTTCCTGTTTGTTTACTCAGATTTTCTATTTCCAGCATTCCCTCTGTGTCTTCTTCATTGTTTCTATTTCCCTTTGCATGTCTTCCCTCACCTTTTTAATTGCTTTTTCATGTTTTTTTTTAAATGAATTTGTTGATTTTTTCCTATTTTTGTCTTTCCCTCAATTCCTTTATTGATTTCTTCCACTTTTTTGTTTGTCTTTTCCTCAGTTTCATTTCCCCCTTTTTCTTTAATGGCCTGTAGCATCTCCATGAAGCTATTTTTAAGGTCACTTTCTTCTGCTTCTTCTACATTGTGATGTTCAGGTCTTGCTTTTGGAAGAGGGCTAGGTTCTGATGATGCCATATTGCTCTCCATGTTGTATGTATTTTTACCTTGACAGCTGCCCATCTCCTCCTCTAATAGGTACAAGCGGTGCCTGCGTTTGAGTGAGTTGCTATTGGTCCACTCTGTGTCTGTGTCTCAGGAGGTACCTCTGAGTCCAATCTTAGCTCTTGGTCTAATTGGAGCTGGTAAATTCTGTATCTCAGGGAGCTGTTCTTGGCCTAACCCAAGCTATTTGATTCTGTGACTCATGGACCTGCTCTTGGTCTTATTAGGACTCTTAGTCTAGTCAGAGCTAACAGATTCTGTGTCTCAGGAAGCCGCTCTTGGTCCAATGATAGCTAACAGATTTTGTATCACAGAAAGCCACTCTTGGGCCAATGAGGGTTGGCAGATTCCCTGTCTCCAGAAGTTACTCTTGGTCCAATGATAGTTCTTAGTCCAGTTAGAGCTCATGGTCCAATGAGAGCTGGTGGTTTGATTTCAGTGCCTCAGGAAGTTACTCTTAGTCAAATGAGAGCTGGTGCTTTTGTTTCCATGCCTCAGGAAGTTACTGTGGTCACAGGCAGATCGGTATCAGGGCAGGGTGTAGAACTTGTAGATTGCAGTGTTAGATGGGGGCTTTTGGTGTGGCGGGGGGAGGCTTCCTACAGGAGTTTTCCCTGCTGGCAGGCAACTGAGGCAGTGTTGGGTGAGAGTTTCCCCTTAATCCTTTGTTGTGGATCATTAGTAACATTGACAAAGACATATGCAAAAATTAAATGCAATTAAAATATATGCATTTCATTCATTCTGGAAATTACTTGATGTACATATTGTGTCATACTTTTTTTCATTTTTTAAATTTATTTATTAAATTTAATTTTACATATCAGCCATGGAATCCCTTGTTCTCCCCCTTCCACCTACCCCCTACGCCCCCGCCTTCCCCCAGCCCACCTCCTATACCCATCTCCTCCAGGGCAAAGACTCCCCCAAGGTTTGAGTTCAACTTGGTAGATTGAGTCCGGGCAGGTCCAGGCCCCTCCTCCCAGGCTGAGCCAAGTGTCCCTGTATAAGCCCCAGGTTCCAAACTGCCAGTTCATGCACTGAGGACAGGACCTGGTCCCACTGTCTGGATGCCTCCCAAGCAAATCAAGCTAATCAACTGTCTTATTTATCTGGAGGGCCTGATCCAGTTGAGGGCTCCTCAGCTATTGGTTCATTGTTCATGTGTTTCCTTCCATTTGTATATTTGTCCCTTTGCTTTTTCCAACCTTGATCTCAACAATTCTCGCTCATACAAACCCTCCTCTTTCTCACCAATTGGACTCCTGGAGCTCCACCTGGGGCCTGACCGTGGGTCTCTATATGAGGTTCCCTCAGTCACTGGATGGGGTTTCTAGCACAATTAGGATGTTTGGCCAGGTGGCCTTTGAATACTTCAGAGATCTATTCAGAGGGACTGATCCAGTTGCGGGCCCCTCAGCTTTTGGTTCATAGTTCATGTGTTTCCATGTGTTCATGTGTTTGGCTATTTGTCCCTGTGCTTTATCCAACCTTGGTTTCAACAATTCTCACTCATAAAAATCCTTCTCTTTCTTGCTAATTGGACTCCCGGAGCTCCACCTGGGGCCTAGCCATGGATCTCTGCATCCATATCCTCAGATTCCTTGGATGGGGTTTCTGGCATGACTATTAGGGTGTTTGGCCATCCCATCACCAGAATAGGTCAGTTTTGGCTGTCTCTCAACCATTGCCAGCAGTCTATTGTGGGCATATTTTTGTGGATTTCTGTGGGCCTCTCTAGCACTTTGCTTCTTCCTTTTCTCATGTGGTCTTCATTTCTCATAGTCTCCTATTCCTTGTTCTCCCTCTCTGTTCTTGATCCAGCTGGGATCTCCTGCTCTGAGAGGCTCTCTTTCCCTTGACCCTCGCCCTTCATTACTCCCACTCATGTCCAGGTTGTTCATGTAGCTCTCAGCCATTTCTCCATCATTGGGCAATCCTTGTGTCTTTCTTGGGGTCCTGTTTTCCAGGTAGCCTCCCTGGTGATGTGAGTAGTAGTCCAGTCATACTTGTTTCACCTCTAGTATCCTCCTTTGAGTGAGTACATACTATATTTGTCTTTCTGAATCTGGGTTACCTCACTCAGGATGATTTTTTCTAGATCCATCCATTTGCCTGCAAACCCCATGATGTCATTGTTTTTCTCTGCTGAGTAGTACTCCATTGTGTATATGTGCCATAATTTATTTATCCATTCTTCAGTTGAAGGACATCTAGGTTGTTTCCAGGTTCTGGCTATTACAAACAATACTGATATAAACATAGCTGAGCAAGTGCTCCTGTGGTATGATTGAGCATTTCTTGGGTATATGCCCAAGAGTGGTATAGCTGGATCTTGGGGGAGATTGATTCCCAATTTCCTAAGAAAGTGTCATATTGATTTCCAAAGTGGTTGTACAAGCTTACATTCCCACCAGCAGTGGAGGAGAGTTCCCCTAGTTCCACATCCTCTCCAGCATAAAGTGTCTCCAGTGTTTTTGATCTTAGCCATTCTGACAGGTGTAAGGTGGTATCTCAGAGTGGTTTTGATTTGCATTTCTATGATGATTAGGGATGTTGAGCAATTCCTTAAGTGTCTTTCAGCCATTTGAGTTTCCTCTGTTGAGAATTCTCTGTTTAGTTCTATAGCCCATTTCTTAATTGGACTGTTGGGCATTTTGATGTCAAATTTCTTGAGTTCCTTATATATTCTGGATATCAGTCCTCTGTCCAATGTGGTGTTGGTGAAGACCTTTTCCCATTTTGTAGGTGGTCGCTTTGCCTTGTTGACCATATCCTTTGCTCTACAAAAGCTTCTCAGTATCAAGAGGTCCCATTGATTTATTGTTTCTCTCAGTGTCTGTGCTAATGGTGTTATATTTAGGAAGTGATCTCCTATGCCAATGCATTCAAGACTACTTCCTACTTTCTCTTCTAGCAGGTTCGGAGTAGCTGGTTTTATGTTGAGGTCCTTGTATCAAATTTTGTGATTCAGAAGGGAAACAGCACGTTGCTTTGAATTTAATTGTTAACTATCATTTTGTCTGACTTTAGTTGTGATTAATACATTTTTGTAAGTGCAAAATTGTTTCATGTTCTTGAGGCATAAAGGGCTCTTTCACCATAGTTTTATTCTTAATTTTATATTGGGTGGCCTTTGAATCTGTGGCTTGATTTGATGATTTCAGAGCTGATTCAGCTTATAGACAAGTTTAGAAATTTATTTTTCTTTACCTAATACAAGTTGCATTAGTTTAACATATAACTCAAGTTCTCTTTATATTTCTTATTAGCAATACCAGCTTAATTGTGTCTTCAAATCAATTAATCTGTCCTGAATGAGATGCTCACAACTGTGAAAATGTTCTTTCTGAAGATACTTTTGTCTATACCAACATTTCTTTCCAACATGGATTAAATGTAAAACACACACACACACACACACACACACACACACACACAAAGGCATCTGGAAGTTTAAAACAATAAATTAGCTTCCTGTTTGGCTAGAACGGCACAATTCTAATCTATAACAAGCATAATTTGAGGTGGGGCTTTTTTTGTACTGGTTATTAGTTGATTGTGTTTGAAACATAGCTCTGTTTCCCTGTTTTATGTAAGGAAAGTAAGTACATAGGGTATGTAGGACTATATGGGTATGTTCAGACTCTGAGGGGTTTTAATTGTGGAAATGCAGGTTAATGCCTGAGCATTTTCTTGCCTCAGTTGAACAGATGAACCACATGACAACTCATCCTCATCAGTAGGTTAAATTTTGGAAAATGAAGTTAATGAAATTTAACATGCATATGAATAAATAATGAGAAAACGTTTATATAAACTTAATAATCTTTTCTTTCACAGAAATCTAATAAAAGAAAAATTAATAGGGGGTATTTTATTTCTTCATAAGTAATAATGGACAAAGCAAGCTGGCCACACACTTGGAGCTAAGCTTGTAAGTCTCAATTAGAACCATCTGACCTATGAACTCTCCACAGGCCGATTTCCTATGGCAGTTCAGGAAGGAAAGATGCACCTCCTTCTGGATGAGCTGGAGCCCTTCATAAACTTCTGCTTACAAATACGTTCACTCCCCTGTCTTTTTTCTGGTGACTAGATTACAATGAGCTGTTGTTATTTCAGATAGAGCCATTTGAGAGAAAATGGCCTGGCAGATGATAAAGGAAGACCATCCTTAAGGTTGAAAGGAGTGAGATTCATCTTAAATACTTTGCAAAACCACTCATTTAAGCTATGTACAGCTTCATGGGATTTTCATATTTAATTCTTCATGTATTTGTTTCCTATCTGAGGAACAAAATATGAAAATGAGGAAATAGAGCTGATGCTAAGAAATGTGAAACATTTTCACAGCAGTGTCTTGTCAGCTATCCAGTATCTCTTGTTTTAGCAAGATCCAGACATACACATCTGCTGCATAGTTTGATGCCAAAAGACTTTCTTGGATGAAATTGCAAATTACCGTCTCTCCCTATATCAATTAGTCACTTCACTGCCCCATGGAGCATTTGAACCTAAGTTTGGGTTTTAAGAAGAATATATTTTGAGATATGGCTTTTAGGTATATGGCTGGCTGAGAAGTATGTGAAATGAAAAATCCTGCTAATTATTTGCCTTAAAATTTGTCATCAATTGCTGTGTCAAAGTTGTTTCCAGTGTGGGCTCTTCCAAGCAAGGGCATTCTGCCAGTCCCAAAGCAGAAGACAATAAAGGAAATATGGACTTTCTTCATCCCTATATTGGCCAAGATGGTTTGGATCTCTCCTTCTGTAGTTACTAATTAAGGGAACAGGTGCTAGTTTTAGTGTTTTGAGGGGTAGCACAAGAGAACAAGTACAACAATGCTAACAAAATAGTTGATAAATAATGGCACAAGACTACAGGTGTATTTATCTGAGAAAAAGTGTCCAGATGCTCTGTGATTCATGATGTTTGAATAGTGAGAAAGAGAACAGAAAATGATTTGAAAAATTTCCAAGTCATATGTGCCAGAATGTGTACACATGTACAAATGTGTGTTGGCTGCTTGTGGGAGAGAAATCTTTTCGCAGCTGTCTACAAGAGTTTCACAGACTTGTGCAGTCAACTTTCTGAGATGCTCCAATCTGAACAGAGCCAAATGATCCTTTTGGATTTTGGAATTACTCTTACTTCCATTGACCCTTATTATAACATAAGTGTTCTTCATTCTCTCAGGTGCTCCCCAAATGGGCTTTTCCACTGCTACCATGTTGGTTTATTATGTATGTCTGAGTTCCTGCCTGGGGTTGGAGTTTCTTACTAAATTAGTTTTGTTTTGAATATATATCTACTCACCTTTGTTCTTAACTGCAAAGTTCTTAGTTCTTGCACCACAAAGACCCTTTAAACTTAGGACATTGTAGCATGAATTATTAGAAGGTCTTGTTAATAAAAACAAACCTGGAGCCAGGTATTGGGGTCAACGCTGGAAGATCAGAGAAGCAGAACAAGCCACAGCCATCTCACCTCAGCCGATCCTGTTTCCTCAGACTGGAAGCTTCTGAGTCCTCATCCAGAATAAATCTCAGCTGAACTGCTGCTCAAGCCTAAAAGCTTTACCAGCCTAGTTCCTCATCCTCATGCCTTAAATACCTTTCTGCTTCCTGCCAACACTTCCTAGGATTAAAGCCTCTTGTTACCATGTCTGGCTGTTTCCAGTTTGGATTTGAACTCACAGAGATCCAGGTGGATCTCTGCCTCTGGAATGCTAGGATTAAAGGCATGTGTGACACCATTTTCTGGCCTCTATATCTAGTGGCTGTTCTGTTCTCTGACCCCAGATAAGCTTATTAGGGTGCATGATATTTTGGGGAACACAGTATCATCACAATTGACCATCCTGGTACTTTAACAAGGGCATTTCTCCCTCTCTGTTTGAACTTATTTTCCTCTTGTTTCCCATCCTTGGTGCATGGGCTGGCTTTTTGGAGCCCGGGGCCTATGCTGGGACACTTTGCTCACCTTTGGTGTAGGGAGGAGGGGAGTGGACCTGTCTAGGCTGAGTCTACCAGGCTGGGCTGACTCCCCACGGAAGACCTTGCCTTGGAGGAAGTGTAATGGGGGGTGGATTGGGGGAGAGGGCTGGGGGTGGGAGGAGGGAGGATGGGGGAATCTGTGGCTGATATGTGAAATTAAGTTAATATATATATGTATATATATACATATATATATATATATATATATATAAAGAAAGTGTTTATGAAGCTTGCACAGGGTATTCATCTGAGATTTCCTATTTGACAAGAATTACTATGCATAAGTTTGTATTTGGCAAAGGATTTTTTTGAAGACTTTTGGGGTGTCAAAATGTAAAAAGCGTTAATTAGTGATATTTGTAGCATACTAATATTGCACTAATAGTACTATATAAATATACTATTCTTAATATACTAAAAACATATATTTTTATTTTATTTATTCTATTTTTTAAACAACGAATCACTAGCCCAATGAGGACTAATTCTAGCTGGGGTTCTAATTTGGTGATTAAGAATGTCACACAATATCAGTTTCCCCTTTTAAGTAAGTGTTGCAACACTTGGAATGTATCCTGACTGTTGGGGGAGTTAGAAAATACCTTGAGCTGCTAGGACAGCTGTTGCAGCTGGAACTGCTATGGGAAGCTGTGGGAGCCCACAGAGGCTTTCTAGGGATCTCTGAGCTTGCTTTACTCAGCAGGACTGCATAAGGGGATGGATTGACCACATGCACGGTTACCAGGTGTTTGGAAGGGTCTGCACTTGGCTAACCTAAAGTGAGGTCTTTTGCTCCACCCCTTGACATTCCTTTAAAAAGCACTTTAGAAGAGACAGAAGGGGCCAGTGGATAAGGATCCAGGCCCTCCTGAGGTTATCCTTTGTTTCTATCTCTCTCTCTCTCTTCCCTCTATATTTCTATCTAAATTTTTTATTCCTCACTCCTCAAGAGTACCCTGGGGGAAAAAGTGGGGGCAGCCCCCTTCAGTTCTGGTGAGAAAGTTATCTGGGATACCTTGAACTGCTAGGATAGCTGCTAGGATAGGATCTTCAATGGGACAGCTCAGCTCTGGAGGAAAAGGTATCCTGAGTGTTTGTGAGTCAAGCTATACCTGGAGTTAGGGTGTGGTGGGTGATGGTCTCCCAGCAGGATATAGCAATCCCACTCCTCTCCTGGAGAGCCTCTACAGCTGAACTTTGCTCAGGTGCCACTTAAGGGGGCTTGCCAGCAGAGCTCTGTTTCTTCTCTGGCCCAAGATGTTGCTTCTTCAGCTTTACTCTGCTAAAGGGAAAACCGCTGCTAAAATGTAGCCATCTGCTCCTGCTCCAGAAAAAAGTTGTTACTTTTTCTGCTCCATCTTGCTCAGTCCCCTAAGGAACCTCAGCAAGGTTCTTCTGTTCAGCTCTGCCTTGCTAAGCCCCACTAAGGGAATGTCTCTGCAAGGTTTTTTCTGCTCAGTCCACTAAGGGGTGTTTTAGCAAGGTTCTTCTTCGGTTCTTCTTCTCTATGCTTGCGAATGAAGATCTTCATACCCAAGACTCTAAAGAGATTTATTTGGGAAGGAGGAGTCCAGTAGAATGGCTGCCTATACCAGGGTGGGAAAGAACAGTCAACAACTGAACAGGCAGGATGGTTTATATAGGATTTCTTAGGGGTGGAGTTTCTCCAGGGAGAAGATTTTCTGTTCAGGGATTGGTTAGTTTTTTTCTGCTCAGGGATTGGTTACTTTGTTGGTCAGGGGCAAAGATGGCCCTGATTTCAGAGCCGAACTGTGTTTCTTTCACTGACCTTTCTTAGCTTTTTGGCTCTAATGCTAAGGCCAGAGCATATTTCTTTCACTGGTTCTGATTCCAGAGACAAAGTGTTTCTTTGGTTCTGGGTTCAGGGATAAAGTGTTTCTTTTACTGGCTCAGGTCCCAGTGTTTCTTTTACTGGCTCAGGTCCCATATCTAGGCTGTGTTTCCTTCACTGGTTCTGGGCTTCAGGGTCAAGATGGGTTTCTTTAGCCAGCCCCTTTTCCCTACACTCCTTTTAAATGTATTGCAATGTTCTTTCTTAGTAGTTGTCACAAATATTTAAAAATGAGGCATGTTTTAATTTAACCAGTTTTAGTTGTATGGTTATAATTAAATAGAACAGGTAGGAAACAAGCTAAATAAAAATCTAGATTTTAATGTATTTCTAAGTTGGTTTTCAGAAGTATGAACCTGGGGGAAAGGTTTAGAATAAATGAGGAAAGGCTTAATTATAATTATTATTTCATTACCAGATAACACATTTCCCTTTAGTTTGTTGTCTAATCTGTAAACATAGTTTTATGCGTGTGACTAATTATAAATATAGTTTCTAATGTTCTTCATTGAGCAAAGTATGTTTTAGTAAGTCAGTACTAAAATACTGTGTATGTATTCTTTTTTTCAAATTAGTATCTTTTTACAAATATTTGCCAAAATCTTAAAGTAAGACTTAGCTATATTTTCCAAATACCTACAGGATGGGAGGGGACAGTTCTACCTTTCGAAGCTACTATGTTTGCTTCATTATAGCAAAGCAAATGAACACATTTGAAATGGCAACACATGTTTTAGAACAAAGAAGTATACCTTGAGGTTGTTAGCCTAGCACATGTGTACTGGGCCCAGTAATTAAATGTCAGGTAGTGCTTAGCAGTTGTATAATAAAAATAGTGAACGTTGCATTTATTTTAAGTTGATAAAAATACAATTTTCTGTTTGGTGCTAAGGCAACTTTGGGCTATTTTTGTCTGAATGTGATTATGCAGAAGGAATATAATCTGAAAATATGTGTTTCTAATATTACTAGGATTTTGGCTATAGTTTTGGCAGTGAATTGAAAATCTACAATTGGAATCATTATGGAAAATAAAATAAATATGGTTGTTTTGAAATTTTTAGATCACTTGACAAGTAGGCATTAAGGTATCCCTCTTATTTAAAAGACTGAAAAACTGATATTGTCAGGAAAAAAAAAACATATATTTAAGAAAGCAATTTTTGCTAAGTAGCAAGGATTTATGTTGGTTGAGAACACTATTCATTGTTGAACTCCAAATTTGATATATTCTCCTATACTTGGTTTCTCTCAGTTGTTAATGTTGATGATTCAATCTCCAAGGAAACATTTTGCTTCTACAAGGCAACACATTAAAATGGTGATGAACATAGTATCTGCCACCAGATTTACCTGTGCCACATTTAGTAAACTCCTTAGTTTCCTCCTGTCCAAGTTTTCTTATCTGAAAAAAATTGTGATTGTATATATACAATTACCTCATTGAATTCTTCTGAAAATTGAGCTAATATACATGATGTTCCTAGAGAAACAACTAGTACCATAGGGAATATTTATGAGCCATGACTATTATTATTATTATTTATGAAAAATTTTCCAGGTCATTTTGGTTGGCAAAAATGCTGTGGCTTATGACAACTTGAAAAATATATTTATAGGTTATTGTCTTTATGAAACATGATTTTTCTGATACTAAACAAAGAAGTCCAAAAATTAGATGTGGAGGTAAATTTCAGTGCAATTCATAACCATGACTCCATATTTATTTCTAAACCTCATTTATATGTAGATTTTTTTCTTTTCATGAAAGAAATATATTTGTGGTGTATTTAGAAATATACATTAGGAATATATATGTATATATTATATAATTAAACATTAAAGAAAGGCCAAAGGCCATGAATTTGTGAGTGAGTTGAGGGGGATCAGTATGGGTTGGGCTGGAGGGAGAAAAGAAAAAGGGGAAATAATATAATTATACTTTAATTTTTAAAAGTATTACATATAAATTAGGAGTTGATGTAAGATTGAGGTTTTGTTTTGTGGGGCAATAAACATGGCCTTGTGCATATTATGCAATTTTCATGAACTGACTTGTTAATAATTGCAATTGATTGTTGTTGGTTCACTCTCTGTGAGCTCCTATGAGCTCAGGTTAGTTGATTCTGTGGGTTTTCTTGTGTAGTCCTTGATCCCTCTGCCTCCTATAATCCTTCCTCCCTCTTTCAGCAAGATTCCCCAAGCTCAGCCTAATGTTTGGCTGTGGGGCTTTGCATCTGTTCCCATTAGTTGTTGGATGAAGCCTCTCTGAAGAAAACTGAGTTAGGCACCAACCTATGAGTATAGCAGAATATCATTAGGCATCATTACACTGACTTATTTTTCTCCAGTCGTGTTTGGTTGTATTCTAGGTCTCTGGGCCATCCAGTCTCTGGGTCCTGGCACTCCAGGCAGTGTCACAGGTGGGCTCATTTTCAACTGTGGGACTCCTTACAGTGGGAACATGGGCTGTCTCTGACTCTTTGACTCACTATTGGGACCTTGTTTCTCATACTGGGTCACCAAGCCGACCCTTAATACAAGGCCAGGTGCTTAGTCTTACTGCTATTTATGCCATGTTTTGTCAATATCCATGGGAGGACTGACCCTTTCTGAACAGAAATGGAGGGTGGAGGAGTAGATGGGGGTGGGCAGAGGGGAGGTGAGTGGGAGGGACTCAGAGGAGAGGAAGGAGTGGAAACTGTGGTTAGGATGTAAAATAAATATTAAAATATATATAATAAATATACAATAAATATTGTAGTGGGTAGACATTCCAGTTTTGATCTGGAAGTTCCAACCCCCATTGAGACTCTGGCAACTGTCACACCTATGAGGTGGGGCCATGGGAGGCACCTGGAGACCCGAGATCTGCATGGGCCAGCATTCTCTCGGTTCTGGGACCCTGAACGGTGGGGGTGGACCAAGCAGAGCTCCAGAGAACACCTCTGGACTTCAATACACCTTCCCCAGACCCCGCGACCTACCTATTCCTTAATTTGTAAGTTACGCCATTAAATAAATATCCTTTTAACTACGTGGAGTGGCCTTAATAATTTCACCAATAAAATATTAAAAAATAAAATAGAAAAATAGCAATTGAACCTACATATGTATGTATATATATATAAATCTCACACAATTTATATTAATACACTCTTAATTTATATTATAAGAAATTAAACATCAAATAACTGTGAAAGGCTCAAATCTGTGAGACAGCAGGGTGAGGCTACATGGGTAGGGCTAGAATCAGGAAAGAAAAGGGGTAAATAATATAATTGTATTTTAATTTTAAAACCAAAGTGAGATATATATGAGTTTGTGTGAAATTGAGGTTTTGTTTTGTGGTACTGGGCATTGAACAGGCATTGTGTGTATTAGGCAAGTGCTCTTTGCTGATACATATCCATACCCTTGACTCCTTTTTAAAAGGTCCATCCCACTAATAATTTGAAAGTCTTTGAAGCTCAATGGTCTAAAGAAAATTGTGTTTCTTAGGGTAATAATAATCATAATTTTTATTTATTAATTGAAAATTACATACATGTATGTAATTATCTTGTACCTACCCACCTGTCACTTCCTGCCAGTTCTTTCCCACCCTGCTAGAACTTCCAAATAGGATCTTAAGATAATGTATTTTTTGTTTGTTTTGTTTTTCAAGACAGGGTTTCTCTGTGCAGTTTTGCGCCTTTCCTGGAATTCACTTTGTAGACCAGGCTGGCCTCAAACTCACAGAGATCCGTCTGTCTATGCCTCCTGAGTGCTGGGATTAAAGGTGTGTGCCACCACCACCTGGCTGATAATGTAAATTTTATAAATGTTTATCTTATCTACAATTTCATTTCTTACAAGAGCCCAAATTGTACAGGGATGGCTGTTCGTGTTTTACTGTTGAAAAAAAGTAAAAGCTCAGTAAGGTATATATCTCTGCTTTTACCATGGACTTCAGATAAACTTAGGCTGTACTAGCTGGTTCTGTGTCAACTATACACAAGCTAGAGTCATCAGAGAGGAAGGAGCTTCAGTTGAGGAAATACCTCCATGTGATCCAGCTGTAAGGCATTTTCTCAATTAGTGATCAATGGGGGAGAGCCTAGCCTTTGGTGGGTGGTGTCATCCCTGGGCTGGTGATCCAGGGTTCTATAAGAAAGCAGGCTGAGCAAGGAATGGGAAGCAAGCCAGTAATTAGCACCACCCATGACCTCTACATCAGCTCCTGCTTCCAGGTTCCTGTCCTATTTGAGTTCCTGTCCTGACTTCCTTCAGTGATGAACAAGGTAGAAGCAATGTAGAAGCCAAATAAACCCTTTCCTCCCCAACTTTTATTTTGGTCACAGTGTTTTGACACAGCAATAGAGACCCTAAATAAGACAATCTCATACAGGTTGACAAGAATATTTTAATTTAAAGCCAAGATTCTAATCCAACTCTTTATTCTTTATGTAATATCTTTTAAAATTGACATTAGAGCTAGTCCAAATGTTCATGTTGTGTAGCTAGGGACCTTTTCTTCAAGTGCACTTGATATAATGGTTCATTGCAAAGGTGTTAAGACCTCCTTACAGGAGTGTGCTCCTTGCTGTACCTCAGCTTCCTGATGCTGTGTGGTACATTAGAGAGATGGTGTAATAAACTTGATTGTGAACCACAGAAAAAGTTAATTGGCCTTTTCCTAGCCAAGGAGTTTTCTCATTTATCACCAGTAGAGAGCACTATAACATTAGAATTAATAGAAAACTTTGCAGGAAGAAAGGATTGTATCACAATTTTACTACAAAGGCTGTGTTAAAATGATTGATTTTAAACAAGCATGAGAAACCCTTGTAATAGTAGATCATTTATAGCAGTTGAATCTTTTTATAACAGTTATTCAAAACCTGCATTTAAATGAAATATCTATATTAAAAAGAAGTAGACATTGCTTGCTGAAGTTAAATTGAAGTAGCTCCATTCTGAATTAGAACCTAGGCTTATTTGCCTTTTGCTTGAATACCTTGTTTCCAAACACTGCTAGAGTGTTCTTAGCATAGAGCTCTTTTTCATTTCTAGCTCTTGTGTTCATGTCAGTCTCCAAACATACAAAAATATCTCCATCATTTCTCTACATATTACCAAGCTTCATTCTGCTCCCTTTTTTTGGTCTTAGAATTTGTGGCAGTTGGATTTCCTTTAAACATTTTTCCTGGTTGTAAATATGAAATCAAGTTTCCTTTCCTAAGTAGCCTTAAGTGTATTTAGATACTTTAGAAACAGGAAGTAAATACAAGTCAGTGCCCATAGCTGATAGGATGAAATATTGGTGTTTAGTCATAGCCTGATTACAGTATTTTCCTAGTCTAAACACTCAGATGCATCACACAATGGCTTACATGCTGTGGAAAGCTTTGAAATGGATCAACCTTAAAGATAGATGCATTTACACTTCATATGTTTTCCACCATTTTTTTAACCATTTTGCTGGCTTTAATACTAGATGTATTTAAACAAATTCTTCTCCCACAGCCATTTTATGCTCTGGGTTCACCCTGCTATGGAGTCACGAAACAAAATTGGTGATAGCATGATTGATCATTTTACTGATAGTGTAATCATGAGCATAGAGAAGAAATTTCGATTTATATCTAGGAAGAGGAGAAACTGCAATGGAGAGCTATTAAAACACAAATATCTCAAATGAAAACAGAGATCAAGCTCATAGGATGACTTTAAAGTTTGGACACATCTCCCCCATCCACTAAGAAATGTGTTTTCCCTCTTCAGTTTTCTATCACAATTCAAGTTTTCTTAAAAATGGTCCTTTCAAAGGTCCTCTACATTACCCTTTCCTCAGAGAATATAAAGAACAGTTCTGTCACTCCCCTTAGAAAAGCAGCTCCTTTCTCTAAATCCTAATTCCTCATCTACCTGAGTGAGAGACTATAAGCAGCGTCTGTAGTAACACTTGCATGTTAGATGAGCCCTATTCCGAAAACAATCATGTTATGGTTTCCATTTGTGCAGGTGCCATTACGATGACTTCTTGATATAGGCAGAGCTTAGCTGGTTAACCAAGCATGCTGCTTGGCTTGCAAAGGTGGGAGAGTGATGATTTTGAATTTTAAAGAGTGCAAAGATCCTAACCCTAGGTATGAAGTTTGGCCCCCCTAAGCATAAGTGCTGTCATTTTAGTTCTCCTGTGGGGGATTGTGTTGGATAACAAGTCATGTTTTTATATATAGTTTATATGCCTGTAAAACAAGAAAGGTATTTTGTGGCCTTCAATAAGTTTGTAATTGGGGATTGCTGTAACTTTTATTTTTTTCAAATGTAAAGTTTGGCATTTTAAGGCCCCTGACAAAATAATTTGCAGATAGTGGCAACATCCATTGAATATTAAATGCCCTTGCTTCGAAAACATTATAGTCAACATAATCATGCTAGAAGATTGTATGTTAAGAAAATTTTAATTTATTTTTGCTCAATAACCAATGACACGGTGGATGTAAACAATTGTTATGTACTCTAGAATCTTGTCATCACTGACATAGTATTTTCCATCTTACATGTTTTAATCTACTATTTGGGACTGACAATTTGCATATATGTGAACATAAATTTAAGGATGTAGCGCAGATTAACCGATAAGTCATAATGTGAAGAGCTTGCTCTTTCTAGCCCTTTGTAATTCACATTTGTTTTTGTTTAGTGGTCCAAAACTTGTTTTTTCTTTTTTCTTTATATTTGACTGATTATCACCTTTTCATAGTAGGGCTTATGAATAACAAACAAAAAGCATGAACAGAGAAATTAATCAGTAACTCCATCAGAGGGTACTCAGATCTGATGAATGGTCTTTTTATATGTAATTTTTGCTCCTTTTACAACTCAGTCTCCTTTCCCTAATATCCTTTTGATTTTTTTCAGTATTTCCTGATTTTTGTGTTCCTGTGCTACATATCCCAGAGCTTCAAATAAATCCTTGGGTCTTATCCTCTTAACATATAGATTTAAGTCCTGGATGTCAGGAGTTATAGATGATTCTTAAATCAATTCAATGTATTTTTTGTTGGAAAGATCTTGTATTATACATAAAATAATAGAGGGCCTGGAACAAGAACACGCCATATGGGCCTCCAAACGTCATACAACCCTCTCTAAACAGTACATAGCATGGAACTTGGCATTAAATACTCTGGATCAGGACCAATGTGTTCAATCACTGGCAGTACTAGAAACACTTTGGTGAATCATAGATTCACTATTACCAAGCAGGCTCATGGCTCTATCCCAAGCACTGTATTATATAGCAAGAAATACAGAGAAAAAAAATACACCTAGAATTATATGAAATAGTCCTGTCTGTCACCCCTGGCAGTTGTACAAACATACTTTTTTGCTCTCTCTTTGACATTTGTAGAGTAAAATTTCTGTTTGCTTCAGCTATTGTATGATTTTTGATATCCATTTAAAATTAACTTTTGGAAAATTCATTACATCATTCTAAATATCAGGAAGTCCCACATATCAGGAAATGTTCATTTTAGTAATTAATTTATCTGTCAAGATGAAAATACCAATTTCCCTATTATATTAATTATGTTGCACTTTTGCCTTCAGTACCTATGGATTACTTTGACAACAAAACAAATGTAACTCTACACAATTTGTATCATTTGACCATTTTTATAGCACTAAGAATAAAATGTATGGCTTTGAAAGCAGTGAGCTAAATCTGCAACCATTATTTGAATTTTAAAAATTGTGATTAAAATGCATATAACTTTTATAACTTAAATCATTTTTCAAAAATTTAAAAAATATTTATTTTTATTTTATGTGTATGGGTATTTCCCCCTGCATGTGTATTAGTGTACTATGTGCATGCGGCACTGATGGAGACCAGAAGAGAATGATGGATTTCCTGAAGTTACAGACCATTGTGAGCTGCGATGGGGGTGCTGGAAATTGAACCTGAGTCTGCTGGAAGAGCCGCCAGTGCTCATAAACACTAAACTATATCTCTAACACCCTCTTTTAAATAATTTTAAAGTATATATTTTAGCACATTCAGAATATGGTATAACAATGATTACTTTGTGCTTCCAGAATATTTATATCACCCCATAGAAATAGAGTGGTTCTTCCCTATTCCCTTTGAGGTTTCCCAGCAGTCCTTAGAAACTAGTAAATTCTTGTGAATGATCAATATAAATGTAGTTATATAATATGTGTTCTTTGTTACTGACTTCTTTAACTTAGGATATTTATATTTGAGATTTATTAATGTTGGAACACGTACAAACACTCAGAATTCTATTCCTTTTTAAGGATGAATATTTCATTATATGGATTTACTGTAATCTAATGTTTTTAGACATTGGGTTGTTCCTATCCCTGGGTATTGTGAATGGTGATGTTATGAACATTTATTTACACATTTATTTTAAACATCTATTTTTTAGAGTTGATGGGTGGGATGATGAATTTTATATGTCAATTGGGATGAGTTTTAGGATGCCCAGATAACTGGCCAAATATACCAGGCCACATCATTTCATATTAAATTTATAGAAGAGCTACCATTGTATTTTCCATAGCCATCTACCTGCAATGTAGGTAAATTACAATATTAATAACTTTTATTATTTTCCTTTTTTAAACATTGTAGTTTTATATTCTGAGTGGATATGTTTCTTGTTTTGCTATAAATGTTACCTCATAGTGCTGCACCAGAAGTGTGTACATGAAATTTCATATACCAGCATGGATTGGTGATGGCCTGATGATGAAGGAAGCACTGCTTGAGCAGTATATATTTATATATTATCCCTTTAGTATTTGTTTCCAGGGTGTTTTATCCTTTGTTTTGGCAGTTGCTTACTGTCTTCCAGGCTCAAGGCGTATTTGCTTTAATAGGTGTATATAGAAGACCATTTTAGTTAAATCATCCTATTGTTTGTGCTGTATCATGAATCTTTCCCCAAAGCTTTACTGAAATATAATTGACTAATTAAATATTATTGTGATGTACAAAGTTTTTAAGATAGGTATATATTGAGAAACGATTACCATGACCAAGCAAAGTAACATATACCTCTTCTCATGATTTTCTTTTTACTCCTATGGAGGGAATATTATATACATATATATGTACATATATATTATATGTATATTATCTAAGAGTATTCAAGTATACAACTAATTGTCACTAATTACAATTAATACATTGAACAACAGACTTCTACAACTTAGTGCTTCTGTTAACATAAAATTTATACACTTTGATCAACATTTCACAATTTTTCAACACCTACCTCAGCCCATAATAATCATCATACTACTCTCTGCTTTTCAGTTCGACGTTTTTAGATCCCACATGAGAATATGTGTTTTTGTCTTTCTGTGTCTGTTGTTTCACTTAATATAACATTCTCTAGGTTTATTTGTGTTGTCATAAATGTTAGGATTTCATACTTTGGAAAACTTGAATAATCTCCACCATCTCCACTCACATATTATGTGTTGTATTTTCTTTATTCATTCATCTAATTAGTGGGTTGGATTCAGTTTTGCTAGATTCTATATCTTGATTACTGTAAATCTACAAGATATGGAAGTGCATTTTGAGTAAAATATTTGCATTTGCCCATTTGCAACTCCAGAGCTCTCAAATCATGCCAATTTACAATCTGTATTTGAATGATATTCTGATAGATTAACACTGAAATGGCATCAGCTTAATAAGTTGTTTTCTTGGGAATATTTACCTTGTTTTATGTGATTTTTTTCTTTATTCTTGAGAATTTCATTCATGTATATTATGAAACATGATCGTAGCTGCTTCTTGTTTTCCCCTCCAGCTCTGGAAATTCCTCCCAATATGCCCCCTTCTTAACTTCTTGTACTTGCTTTTGATCACCTACCAAGTCAGTCCAGCCAAAATTCCAACACAGGTTGGGGAGATACTCTCCTTGCTAAGGAGTTATTGAAAATTGGTAGATGTGAGAATAGGAGAAATTATTCTTTTTGAAGATGTGACCACTGGTAAATTTCTTATTCCACAACAAAGCCTAAAATGTAAATATCGTCAAAGTCTGTGCTACCAATTTTATGCTTTGTTGTCTATAATAATTAACTGAAATACTTGAACTTAAGGTAGGAATTGTGGCTACTAGCTTGTTCTAAAATTGATCTGGTTTAGGTTTCTAGTTATAAATAAAACTAAGAAAAATCCTAATTTTTCCTCACTAATTCTTTTCTCATTCTTACCTGTTCCATGACTAAATAGACACTGACAGAAAAAGGATACTATGTTTTAGATAAATTTACTTCATATAGACAAGTGTGATATTTACAGCTAATCAAGGGATAGGATATGAACCAACTTAATGTGCTTTTAACTTCTTGCTTTTTTCTAGAAATGAAGGCGGTGAGTAGTTTCTCTCTTAACTCCTCTAGGGTTTTCTAGCTTGGATTGAAAATATCAAATGACTGTCATTCAATTTACTTAATGTCTTTTATTATGAACTTACATTAAGAAAATACATTTATTCTCATCAGAGCATAATTTGTTAGTATGATGAATTCAGGGGCAATTACTAGTCTATTCTTTATTATTTCCAGGGAAATTTATATGTGGAAAAATCCAAGAATTTGTTACAACTATATAACCGAAGATGTAAACTTTTGCTCTGTATTTTATAATGGAATATTTATTATCTTATCACAAATATGATGAATGGAAATTATTTCTCCAGTTGTGAGGATAAATATGCAATTCAATTATGTGCATGAACTTTTCTTAGTTCTTTAAAAGTCCTTTTTGTCAGAAGACTAATATAGTACACATTTTCTGAAAGTCAACACAGATTAAAACAGTTTAGGTTTTTCTTCTTTGGACTGAAATGGAGAAACACCTTTGAAATGGAGAAGGATTAACTGTCTTAATAGGATTTTGTAGATATATTGTACCTATTAAGAATATAAAATGTGATTTTGCAATATCCCCAAGAGCGTTTATTTTACTGCCCCTTTGCCAACGGAGAACTTAAGACAAAAGAGGGTTAAGCAGTTTTCCAGTGTTCCATAGTAAATTGGTAGTTGAATTGGGATTAGAATCTAGGTCTTCAAACCTTGGGAACTTCTCCATTAGCTCAAATCACTTACGGCTCAGCAGTTTCTTTCACATGATCCTGCTGACATGACACATGCCATCAGTCTTATTTTATAACAGATGTTTTGAAGGTGGAGCAGATGGTCTCTTTCCTTCACCCTCATAGCCATGGACTCCATAGAGTCAGGTCATGTCAGATATGGCATTCACAGATCTCTTTCCTCAGGGGCCATTGTCCCATCTGCTCATCTTCATTGTGTACACGTCTATTCCATTTTCAAGAATATACTGTTCCCTTTTTTGAGGAAGCTCCATATTTCCTATAGTTTTCTGTTCCAAGTGTTTGTGTTATCCTGACTCTTCTTGGATTTTCAGAGGATGCTGTCCTTAATCAGTGGGAGGAGCACTGGCTTTTAAAATGGTTCTACCTTTCATTATGATTGTTGTTGTATGTATTGTATGCATGTGTAAATACATATGTACAGGCATGCTTACCTGTGTGTGTATGTGTGCACATGTTTATGTACATGTAGGCCAGAGGTTAATTTGAAGATGGCTCCCAAGGCTCACCTGTCTCAGCTCTTTTATCCTACTTGTGCTGGGGCTATAGGTACATGTTGCATGCTTTGGGTTTACATGAGAGCTAAGGCTCTTAATACATGTTCTCATTTTTCTGTAATAAGCACTTTACCTGCTGAGTCAAGCCCAGCCACTCATTATAGTTTTTTTTCTTTATTAAGAAATTTTTATTCATTTTATGGACCAACTGAAGATCCTCTGCTTCATTATGGTTTTTAATGTAAAGGATGAACTGTGAAAATTTGCTTTCTACTTTTGTCTCATGTACTTTTTAAAACTACCTTTATATGCTTAAAGCATTGATCCTGTTAGGTAGCATATGGGAAGACACTACTCTAAAGTTCTTTGAACTTCACCAAAAAAGAAAAAAGCCATGCCAACAAGTTCCTGATCTGGCTCTGCTACTCACTACTTACATGTGGCTTACTTTCTCCAATCCCACTTGTATTCTTGGACACCAGTATTTCCATATGCTTTATTCTTGTGTGGCTTTTAGTAACCTGATACTTGTTCCTGTTCTTTATCTCCTACCAGGATAGTGAATCCATTATGAGCTACATATATCTTTGTGCTTTCAGGCATATGAGTTCATGCTTTTCTGCTCATTTTGAGGAGAATTTGCTTCATGACAGAAACATTGACTCTAGAGTCATAGATATTTTTAACTTCTAGCTTTGACCTTATAAACTGTGTAACTCTAAACAGGTCATTATACCTCCTTGTCTCATGTAGATACACAGCACTTGGTAACTGCTATAGAAAAACAACTGCTGGAGCAAGTTATGTTGACAAACTAGGAAAGTCAAAAATAGGAAAGAAAGTAATACCTCTTTGTTGTGTCATTGATCCCAGGAAGGACTGATCCATTCCCCTTGCCTCAAAATGGTCAGTCCTGAGTAGACTAAGCAGCTAGGTTCATGTGAGCTTGTTCCATTCTAGGGAATTCCCAAAGGAAAAATAATTAGCTTTTCTTTCAAGACTATGGGCAAACTAACTCATTTTCATTTTTTTTTTTTTTTTTTTTGGTTTTTCGAGACAGAGTTTCTCTGTGTAGCTTTTGCGCCTTTCCTGGGACTCACTTGGTAGCCCAGGCTGGCCTCGAACTCACAGAGATCCGCCTGGCTCTGCCTCCCGAGTGCTGGGATTAAAGGCGTGTGCCACCACCGCCCGGCTATCATTTTCATTTTAATGTAAGAAATTGATAGAAATGATAGTCATTTGCTTTTGAATGATTCAAAATTTTAGAAATTGTTGTTACTACTAACAACAACAAAAATTTCCTTTATATAATTCCAATATACTTTCCTGCATTGGAATGAGTGGATATAACTAGTATAAAGAGGCTGAAATCATAAACAGAAAGATTCCTAGTTTTTTCTTGAGTCTATCAGGAAGCCTTTCTTTGCCCCTTTGTCTTAAGTTATTATAAAATTTTTCTTTGCAGCCAGTAACACACTTTGTTTCTATTTTCTAATATGTGTTTGAGTTGCTTTCACTATCTGCTTATCACTGTCTGAGAACATGCAGAATGGGAGAATGCTGATTCTCCTTGGATATAACCTTGAAGTTCAACCCGATATAGTTCTAGGAATTTCCCAATTATTTATTCCAGTGTTAATGTGTTTTATGATCTCCCTGGGCTCTTCTATGATCATACTAACTCTGGTTAGGAGATTGGATTTGGTGACCTCTAATTAAGTGAATACTATTGTCCTTGGTTTTGTAATTTGGCCACTTGCCAATATCTTACCTACTCTATCTTTGTATATGAAATCTCTCACCTTTAGGTCCAAAGCTGTTTCTGAGATTATTCTAAGTTAGAAATATCTTTTTAAAATAAGTTAAGAGATTAATTGGTTTTACACATCTCATCTTATGTGGCTATTGCTTTAATTCCTTTTCAGTATTCCAAAAACATCCCACTATAATGAAAGTGGAACTAATTTGAGACATTGAGATATTATTCCTTCTAAATATACAACCACTTGGAAATGTCCCCATTCGTGTGTGTGCACACGTGTGCGAGCTTGTGTGTGTGTGTGTGTGTGTGTGTGTGTGTGTGTGTGTGTGTCCCAGAACTTTAGATATTTATTTGAGGTCATTGAACAAACTTTTTACTCTTAAGACCTCTTTTGTAGTTCTCTATGACAGATGATTCTTCATTAGAAATGTGAAAATCTAAAACATTTTCTAGTCTATGCCAAATTCTGGACAGTTTTTCAGCAGTGTCTCCTCAGATCTGTCTGTGTCATACTGGAAATTACATCACAGTGTTCTTGCTTTTCTAATTGAGTTAACAAATCTGGCCAGTATTCCACTCTAAAAATCTCAAATGTCACCAGAGTGCTCTAGAAGAGCACAAAGTTGTCTCCTTTTTCACTGCACCATGCTCAGCTAAATGGCTGAGATCTACATGAACAACCTGGACATGAGTGGGAGTAATGAAGGGTGAGGGTCAAGAGAAAGAGAGCCTCTGGGAGCGGGAGATCCCAGCTGGATCAAAAACAGAGAGGGAGAACAAGGAATAGGAGACCATGGTAAATGAAGACCACATGAGAAAAGGAAGAAACAAAGTGCTAGAGAGGCCCACAGAAATCCACAAAGATACGCCAACAATAGACTGCTGGCAATGGTCGAGAGACAGCTGGGACTGACCTACTCTGGTGATGGGATGGCCAAACACCCTAATAGTCATGCCAGAAACCCCATCCAAGGAATCTGAGGATATGGATGCAGAGATCCATGGCTAGGCCCCAGGTGGAGCTCCGGGAGTCCAATTAGCGAGGAAGGAGGGTTTATATGAGCGAGAATTGATGAAACCAAGGTTAGATAAAGCACAGGGACAAATAGCCGAACGAATGGAAACACATGAACTATGAACCAAAGGCTGAGGGGTCCCCAACTGGATCAGGCCCTCTGAATGGGTGAGACAGTCATTTGGTTTGATCTCTGAAGTATTCGAAGACCACCTGGCCAAACATCCCAATTGTCATGCTAGAAACCCCATCCAATGACTGAGGGAACCTCATATAGAGACCCACGGTCAGGCCCCAGGTGGAGCTCCAGGAGTCCAATTGGTGAGAAAGAGGAGGATTTGTATGAGTGAGAATTGTTGAGACCAAGGTTGGAAAAAGCAAAGGGACAAATATACAAACGGAAGGAAACACATGAACTATGAACCAATAGCTGAGGAGCCCCCAACTGGATCAGGCCCTCTGGATAAATAAGACAGTTGATTAGCTTGATCTGCTTAGGAGGCATCCAGACAGTGGGACCAGGTCCTGCCCTCAGTGCATGAACTGGCAGTTTGGAATCTGGGGCTTATACAGGGACACTTGTCTCAGCTTGGGAGGAGGGGACTGGACCTGCCTGGACTGAATCTACCAGGTTGAACTCAAACCTTGGGGGAGTCTTTGCCCTGGAGGAGATGGGAATGGGGGGTGGGCTGGGGGAAAGGTGTAGGTGGGGGAGGTGGGGGTGGGAGGGGGGAGAACAAGAGAATCCGTGGCTGATATTTAAAATTAAATTTAATAAATAAATTTAAAAAATGAAAAAAGCAATATCAAAACAATTAGTAGCTATTCTGAATATACAATGGCTCCCAAAGCTCATATTTTGAAAACTTTTTCACAAGATGGTGGCACTATTTTTGAGAGGTTGTGAAAACTTAAAACATGGGACCAAGAAAGAAGATGTAATCCAGTGTGCTGGCTTTTTTCTTTTGGCTTATAACTCAATTAGATGTAACCTGATCCTCCTGGGACTTGAGGTTTCATTTGGGGCCAGTTGGGGCTCTGCCTTTCCCATTATTTGGTGATTTAATTTAGATCACCTTCATATATGCATATATTTTAGGAAATTTCTATAGTATTAAGTTTCCATACTACCCCTCAAATGACCCTTATTTACCCACATCTTCCATTCCCCTTCCCACTTGATACCCCTGTTCCAGCCCCTCTATCCATTTATAACAATTTAATTTATTTTCATTTCTGTCCCTCCTATTCCTTTAATCTATATCTAATCTCTGTGATTCTATGGATTATAGCTTGATTATCCGGATGGATCTCTGAATCCTGAGTGATAAGATTAAAGACATGTGTGTGCTACCACTGTCTGGCCTCTATGTCTAATGTAGTGTCTACCTCTGTCCTCTGATCCCCAGTTAAGTTTTATTTGTTAGAGGACAAATACAATATCACCACACTAATGGGTGTAAGATGAAATCTCAAAGTAGTTTTAATTTGCATTTTCCTGAATCCTGGAGATGTTGAACATTTCTTTAAGTATTTCTCAGCCATTTGAGTTTCCTGTTTTGAGAATTCGTTATTCCTAGCCACTTTTTGTCTCATTTTTAAAATTCTGATTGGCTATAAGATGAAGGGATCTTCTCAACAGCATACTCCCACTGCCTATATGTGCTAGCCAATTGGATCAGGCTCAGTGACCATGGACTGGTCCATTTGATACAATGAGACAAAATAAGCAATTCCTTCTTTTAAGTTATTCTTGTGTATTCTGGCAACAGTAATAAAAAATAACTAACACAGTAGCAGAAACAAACATATCTTCTTACAAGCCTGGATTCATTAAGTGTCTTTCATATTACTTGGAATATGTAAATTTTTGAGATTTTGGGAATGCCACAGAGGCCACGTAACGATGTTGTCATGCCTATGTCTCATGGAATGTATTCTGTGTAGTTTTTCTAAGGTTGCTTAGGGAATTTCTATTTCATTAGTCCATTGACAACTTGTAATATATTAATTGACTTAGGAAATACCTCAGGACTTCCACAAGGAAGGATGGGAATTGGTTTTCATAAGTCAGGTTGCTTTATGGGTAGTTTAATACTCTGTATAGTTTTAACTCTGATCCTTTATTAATTTCCTTAAAAAAAGGTCATTGCTGCTGGCTGAGGTGGCAAATGCCTTTAATTCCAGCACTCCAGAGGCAGAGGCAGGAAGATACCTGTAAATTCAAAGCCAGCCTGTTCTACATAATGAGTATAGACAGGAATACACATGGAGACCCAGTTTTTAAAAAAAAAACCAAAATGTCATTGCACATATTCATAATACTTAGTATTAAGTTACATAAGGACTGTTTACAAGATTGTAATGTATATTGACAATATTGTTGCCATACCCTTTTATACTACATTCCCTTATCCTTTTCCCTTTTTTACCCTAGACAGTTTATTTTCTTTCATGTCATATGCACATACATGTATGCACATGATTTTATGCAACCATAAAAATAGAGGAACCACATATAATAGAAAACACATGATTGTCTTTCTGAGACTGACCCAATTTGCTTAATATGATGATGCATGTGTTTTCCTGCAAATGATATAATTTCATTATTCTTTACAGCTGAAAATCATTTAATTGTTGAGACATACTATGTTTTCTTCATTCGTCTTAAACTTTATATTTTCCCATTTTCTGTGTGTCACAAGAAAGAGAAAACTTGAATGAGCTTTGTATATAATTTTATTTCCTGTACACTCAAACATGGTATAAGATGGCCTTGAATCATAGGATCACAACTAACTTTTCAAGCCTGTTTGTTCTATATTTCTTCTACCAAGGCTTTCATGGATCTTCCTACTGCTGTCTTTCATGTTTGTTGTCTTCCTGTTTTTGAAGCCCTTTACTCCTTTAATACTTAACAGTCCCCTCACTTTCACATCCAGAACCATAGTCTGAATTTTAGTGTTGCCTGCTAGGGGCAGCCTTTTTAAACTTTAGGATTTATTTATGTCAGCACTTATTGGAGCACATGTACCCTTGGTAGCACTGGTCAGAGAGAGTAACTATACCTTTCCTTTATTATGGTGAGGTGTAGAGCATAGTAAAGCCATCCTGAGTGGAGAGACTGTGTTGGGTAAAAAGATCTGTTTTCTTGTAGCTTTTGGATGTTTACACATATTTGGGGAGGATAATTGGGTTACTCAAATCTAGTATTAATTTCATGAATAACAATAGTGTTAGGGTGTCTGCTGAAAGACTTTAATCTTGATGGCACATTGAGAACCCTTTATTCATTTGATATAATGTTAAACTATTGATTAACAAACACCAATGAATAATTCTTTGCTAAGTGTCTTAAAGTGAAGACAAATATATAAAATGCAGTTCCTACCAAATAATCTGCCTGTATAAACCTGTAACATTGTAAATATAAGACAAGTTATAAACTTAAAAGATTAATATCTTTCATTAAGAGAGATAATTTACATTCATAGCACTGAAATTTCATTCATAATACTAGCCAAATTTACTACCACATGAAAATGATTTTTTATTTGTAATATATTTTTATTATTTGAGAATTTCATGCATGCATATAATGTATTTTGATTAAATCTACCCATACAACTGCTCCTCTATCTCACCCACTGCTCTTTTCTCCCAACATTATTTGCTTCCAGTCCATATACCTAAATATGAATATATACTACTATCCATTGGATTGTGGGTAGCTTCTCAGGGACCAAATCTCTGAAGAAAATTGACTCTTCTCCCCTAGTAGCCAGCAGCTGCCAACAGCTACTCATCTAGATGTGGAACTTCGTGAGGCCCTCTGTCATCCATAATGGGACTTTGCTTAGCTTTATCTTGTGTATGCAGTCACAGCTGTCATGAGTTCATGTGTGCAAAAGCTCTGTAATGTCTGGCAAATATTCTTTCATTGGCTATCTAAACTGCCTCTGACTCTTACAATCATTCTGTTTCCTCTTTCATTATGAATGGAAGGAAGGGGTGCTATATAGATGTCCCATTTAGAGCTGAGCATTCAACAGTCTATTATTCTCTCCACATTGACCAGCTGTGACTCTGTATTAATTTCCATCTACTGCAAACCAAGAAGCTTCTCTGATGAGGATTGAGATGTATACTAGACTATTTATATATAGGTAAGAGTTTAGTGAATAGTTTATTATTATGCCCTTTTAGCAGATTAATATTATTGTGTTTTCCCTTAGTCCTATGATCTAGCAAGCCATGTGTTTTTGGCCCAATTAATGGTATCAGACATGACTTTCATCTTTTGGAACTGACCTTAAGTCCTATCAGAAAGTGGTTGGTTGGTAACTTCCCTAGCATTTGTACCCTTGGTGCATTAGTGGGCATATCTTTCCAGGCCAGTTGTTATTGAAGATTACAAGGTTCATACCTTGTTACAATTGCTAGTTATTTTTCTTTCCCAGCAATTTTTCTCTCCTAGTATTTTTTCCTCCCAGCAATTTTCAGCACCATGTAACCTAGAAAATAAGAATGAAGTCTCAGGTTAGCGCCAGCTTGATTTCTCTATTTATTATGACTCAAGTAATTCGTGTCTTTAGAAATAGGGTTGTTGCTGGAGGGCTTTTCTCCAGGTTCCCCAAGCCCCGCAGTCCCACAATCCACTTATAAAATAATCACTCAGACGCTTATATCACTTATAAACTGTATGGCTGTGGCAGGCTTCTTGCTAACTGCTCTTTTATCTTAAATTAACCCATTTCTATAAATCTATACCTTGCCACGTGGCTGGTGGCTTACCAGAGTCTCTACATGCTGCTTCTCCTCGCGGTGGCTGCAGTCTCTCCCTCAGCCTTCCGCTTCCCAGAATTCTCCTCTCTCCTTGTCCCACCTACCTCCTGCCTGGTCATTGGCCATCAGTGTTTTATTTACATAGAGTGATATCCACAGCACTTCCCCTTTCTTCTTTTTTTAAAAAGGAAGGTTTTAACTTTAACATGGTAAAATTACATATAACAAAACAATTACCGAGCAAGAATTATAGTTACAATATTAAAGAAGATGTCCTATCTATCTTATATTTGTGAGTTTAAGGTTTTATAGCTAACTTATCTTTTATCATAACTGAGGAAATTACGACTATCTAGTCTTCAACCACATCAAAGACCTGAGAAGGAACATAATGGTACCTGAGAAATGGTAGATGGATGCAAGCAACTTTCGGGAATCTTGCAAAAGTAGACCAAGACAGCTGGCAGCCTGGACAGTCACCTAATGTTTTTTAGCATTGTTGGTGCATTCAAATTGGCTACAGGCCTAGAGTATCTGACAGACCATTTTTAGAAGCAGGAATTTTAAGAGACCATCTTACCCTGTCTTGGCAGAGTACAGTGGTCGCTTTCCTTGTGTCCCGTTTGTCCAGAAAGGACAGCATTGCATTTGTACTGTCAGCCATCAAGGCAAGGGCAGTTCTTTGCCCAGTAGGCCATTTTGTGCCAAAAAGACAAACTTCCAAATGGAAATGTCTTAGAAGCCCAACATTCTCTCGGGATCAATTGGTGCAGCCAGGAGCAATTGTGTCTCACATCAACAGAATTCTAAGTTATTTAAATGCCATATTCTCCAGGTCTATGAAGTGTTTGAAGATTACCTATCTATCTGAAATATATCTATGTATACCTAGAAGACTTAACTAACATGGCTACAGATATGATTATCATAGATGACTAATTATTAATCTATTTTTTAATTATCCATTACAATTTTAAATGAGTTATATAAACATAATACCTCAAACAAGAATAGAAATATATACATATATAGAGAGAGTATAACAAAATTAACTTCAAGTTTGTATCAATGAACCAAAATTTATACCAATGTAAAACATTTTAAACATAAACTAAAATCTATACCAATGTAAAACATTTTAAACAAGTTATTCTTTAAAAGTAGGTTCATTAATCTACCCTTTTATCTTATCATCTCTATATCCTCCTATATATCTATATCATATCCCCTTTTCTTTTTTAGAAAGAGATCACATTTATAATCAACCTGTTTTAAATAAAAATATTGGTTTTTCTCTGTCCCACACCAGAGGGCTCTTCTGATTTGGGACACAAGAATAACTTAACCATTTTTTTTTTAAAGCAATATGTCTGGGTTTAGAGGGGAGTGAGCCAATTCCACCTCTAAAGCCAGCTTGGTATATTTGGGAATTTGGGCGTAGCATCTCTTACTACTTCCTGCTGGAGGGGGGCGCTGTATCTTATGGGGATGCAAAGAAAATTTTAGACCTATGGGGTAGTCCGTGAGGCTGTATTGTGTGAACCAGTTGCCTTGAAACCGGTCTGGATGTTGGATCATCTGGGCCATGGTGTCATCGGAGTCCTTTCAGGGGTCTTGGCTGGTGAAACCTGATGTATCTTAATCTGGAACAAGTCCACAGCCTCTGGCTTTCTGTGGAAACAAAAGCAGAACCTCTTTTCCAAAGTAACATATCCTTATATCCAAATTTTGAAGTCAAGGTACCTTTAAAATATACATTTTGGCATAACTCAACAGGTTTTGTAATCAAATGTTTTTCTTTAGTTATGAATATCAAAGAGAACATAATCCAGATTCTCTGTGTGGTAGCCATCTTTATGTGGCTTATGTTTTATATTACCTTGAGCCTTGAGCCTATTGCTTTAAACTGTACCATTGTAAGCCTGAAACGGCGCTGTGGCTGCTGGCTCCGCCCACTTCAGCTTCCCAACATGGCAGTGGTACGTTTTGCGCCAGCTCTCGGAGTCATCAAGTCTCAGAAATAGTGGGTCTAAGCTTTTATCAAAGCAGCGTGTAGCCCAGAAACCTCTTTTTTTTTTTTTAAATACTAGTAAAGACTAAATCTATCACACAGCTTAATTTGCCGCTGGCAGATGCCTCATTTCCGCCATACTGCGGTCAAACGCACCCGCCAGGAACCCGCCAGTGTTCAAACCTGCGTTTTGCCGCATCTAGCTGCCTGTATGAGACAAGAAGCAGGAACCTGGTTTTGGCTCTGTTTAGAATTGGTTATTAAATATTCTCAGGTTTAAGGTGGAAACTCGAGCCGTTGGGCGCCATTTGTTGCTGGAGGGCTTTTCTCCAGGTTCCCCAAGCCCCGCAGTCCCACAATCCACTTATAAAATAATCACTCAGACGCTTATATCACTTATAAACTGTATGGCCGTGGCAGGCTTCTTGCTAACTGCTCTTTTATCTTAAATTAACCCATTTCTATAAATCTATACCTTGCCACGTGGCTGGTGGCTTACCAGAGTCTCTACATGCTGCTTCTCCTCGCGGTGGCTGCAGTCTCTCCCTCAGCCTTCCGCTTCCCAGAATTCTCCTCTCTCCTTGTCCCACCTACCTCCTGCCTGGTCATTGGCCATCAGTGTTTTATTTACATAGAGTGATATCCACAGCATAGGGTCATCCCATTAAGTTCTGGATGGTAATAAAGAGCAATGGTGATAGCCTATAATGTTTGGGGAAGGGAATGTCTGTAGGATCCCACTGCTCAACAATTTGAAAAAAGATGGGAGACCACATCTGGCACACTAGGTTTTTTATTTTATAGTTTATTTGAGAAGAGACATTATTCACTATTAGAGGGTAACTCCATTCACATTCCATTTACATATGTATGGATTTTAGAAACCTTCTATATTAGTAGGCTTCCATATGGCTTTTTCAAAGTCTTTAGTATTACTTGTCCTATACTGTATCCTCCTATACTCTCTCTATAATCCCCTCTATTCTGACCTCCTATTTCTCATGCAATTTAACCTTTTTTGTTTCATTATTTCCCCCTTTTCCTCTTGTACCATATGCTTCCTATCCTTTCCTTTTAAATCCTCCTGTACCCCATCACTATTGGCCTCATACTAGTGGCCAATCTAAATTTCAACATTCACACATCTGAAGATTCAAAGCTAGCATCACATATAAGAGAAGATACATGACATTTGTCTTTCTTGATCTTGGTTATCTCACTGTAAATTATTGTTATCTAACTCCACCCATCTACCTGTGAATTTCATAACTTTATATTTATTTATAGCTAATATTCCATTGTGTATATGTGTCACATTTTCATTATCCATTCATCAAATGATGAACATCTTAGACTTTTTAAGTTTCCTGGCTATTGTGAATATAACAGCAAGAAACATAGATGAGAAAAATATCTCTGTAGTGGGATATAGAGTCCTTTTGGAATATATCCTGGAGTGGAAAACTGTATCAATCATGTAGTAGATCTATATCCAGATTTTTGAGAAACCTCTTGCTTATTGCTATAGTGGTTGTACCAGTTTGCAGTCCCACTAATAGTGAATAAATATTTCCTGAACCCAACATCAGTGCCTGAATTTGTCACTTCATCCCCCCCCCTCTTTTTTGGTCTTGGTCATTTTGACTGAGGTAAGATGAAATTTCAAGATAGGTTTACTTTGGAGGTCTCTGATGGCTAAGAATTTCAAACATTAGTCAGTTGTATTTCTTTTTCTGAAAATTCTCAGTTTAGTTTCTTGTCCCAATTTTCATTTGGATTATTTATTTTCTGTGTTTAGTTTTCTAGTTCTTTGTATATTCTAGACAGGAACCATCTGGTAAATATTTTTTTAACCATTGTCGGTGTCTGTTCACTTGCATGATGGTCCTTTTCTGTACAGAATATTTTAAGTTTCATATGTTCTCATCTATCAGTTGTTGGTCTTATTACCTGTACTTTCTTGATTCTGTAAGGTCCTTTCATGGACCTTAAATTGAAGTCTATTCTATGTTTTCTACTCTAACCGATTCTGGGTATCAGGCCTTATGTTTAGGTCCTTGACCTATTTGGAGTTTAGTTTAGTTTTGTGTAAAGCAAGAGATTGGGATCTATTTTCATTCTTCTGCATTCCAGCTTGAACAATGCCATTTGTTAAAAATGGCATTATTTTTTCCATTGTGTGTTTTTGGCTTCTTTGTTAAAAATCAGATGGCTATAGGAGTGTGGACTTATATTTGAGCCATCAGTTATATTTCATTGATCAGTATATCTATTGTTAATGTCAGTACCATGAATATTTTGTGAAATTTAATGATTGTTTCAATTTTCATGAAGACTTGTGTTGGAACTATGATGTGAATTATGTTGAATATGTAGACTGCTTTTACTAGGATGGCAATTGTCTCAATATTAATCCTACCAATTCAAAAACATGGGAAGTATTTCTATTTTTATGATATTTTCTTCACGTTCTGTTTTCAGCATCTTAAAGATTTCATTATACAAGTCTTTCACTTAATTAGATTATAGTTATTACAAATTTTAAAAATTTATTTTTGAGTTTATTGTGAATGAGATTGTTTCTCTAATTTTTTTTTGTGTATTTGTCAGGGTATATAGGAAGTCTAGTAATTTTTTCTATTAATTTATCATCCTACCTCTTTGCCAAAATAATTTGTTAGCTATAGGAGTATTTTCTGATGGAGTTTTTAAATTTATAGAATTGTATCATCTGCAAATCAGGATACCTTGATTTTTTTCCTTTTATTTTTGTATCACTTTATCTCCTTTTGTCTAATTATTCTATCAGGGACTTCAAGCACAATATTGAACAGGAGTGGAGAGAGTGGACATCTATCTATTTCCTAGTCAAAACCAGTATGGGCTAGTATTAGTTATTATCTCAATGGTGTCACAAAACACCATGGCTAATGCAACTAATAGATGGAAGAGTTTGAGTTTATAGTTCTGGAGATTTAGTGTCCAATGATAATGGAACAGAGGCAACAAACTGGAGAAGCAAGTGGAAAGACTCACATCTGGAACCACAAGCAAGAAACAGAGCAAGGTGCAAATGTCATGAGTTTTCAAACTCATAAAACCTGCCTTCACTGACATGCTCCTTTCAACATGGCCACATTTCCTAAGCCTCTCCAAACAGCAACACCAACTAGGAACCAAGTATTCAAACACTCAAGATTTTGGTGATCATTTCTCATTCAAACTACCACAAGCTGTATTCTTAAAAAGTTTTTTTCTGCAGATACAGACCCTGGTATCTATCTTTCTATTAAGATATCACAGCTCTTTCCTAGTGTGTGTGTGTGTGTGTGTGTGTGTGTGTGTGTGTGTGTGTGTGTGTGTATAGATAGATAGATAGATAGATAGATAGATAGATAGATAGATAGAGAGAGATGACCTATTCATAGATAATGTATTTTGACAGATTCCTTTATGTGAAAACAGTCATTCATCAAATCCTTTACTAGCATTAATTAGCATTGAATTAATGTGAAATTTGAACACATTTCTGAGTTTTCAGATTTTTAAGTTTCTGCTGTGAAATGATAATGTTTCTTGGTTTCTCATTGAAACTGCAGAGTGCCACATATTAACTAAAGAGAAATAGCAGTAGCTGACATACTGTGTTTATTACTAAATATGTCTTCAACAAAAATGAATTCTAGACCTTCATTCTAATCCACTAAGGTGGGTACTTTGGAGAGCTAATGCCAGGGAGGTAATTGATGAAGGTTAATGATGAAATATTACTTTTGCACATTTCAGGATAACTTCTTGCTTTTTTAACCATTGGATAAATTACTGATTTATGGAGTAGATTTTGACAACACATAGGCCTAAATTCTCTTCACAGCATGGTAACCAGCAGTCTGGACATTTTCCTTACCCTGCTCCCTGAACTTTGACCCAGTGGAACATGTTATACCTTTCCAAAATGAAACACATATTTCACTGTATGTGCCTGAGTATTTTAAAACTAACTAGTGTAATTTAAGATGCAGTGCCTGTGTTTCTGATAAGCTAATGAGCACCCATGGAACTGGACCAGGCCCTCTGGATAAGTGAGACAGTTGATGAGCTTGAACTGTTTAGGAGGCCCCTAGGCAGTGGGACCAGGACCTATCCTTGGTGCATGAGCTGGCTTTTTGGAACCTAGGGACTGTACTGAGACACTTTGCTCAGCCTTGGTGTAGGGAGGAGGGGACTGGACCTGCCTCAACTGAATGTACCAGGCTGGGCTGATTCCCCAGGGGAGACCTTGCCTTGGAGGAGGTGGGAATGGGGGGTGGAATGGGAGGAAGGCTGGGGGTGGGAGGAGGGAGGACAGGGGAATCCGTGGCTGATATGTAAAATTAAATTAATTATAAAATAAAAATATTTATTAAAAAAATATCTAGTGCCTGGGAAAATATCCATTTGAGAAAAAGCCAAATTATCCATAATATACAGTCTTTTTAAAAATGATTTGAAATTTTGAACTGTCTTGGGGGAGGTTTTATCTATGATCATAAATTGATAGTTATTGCATAAAACTTTCTGCCTATTAACTACCATGGACTTTTATGCTTATCTGGTTGATTTCATTGTATACTTTTTTAAAATTGATTTTTTAAATACTTTTATTCCTGAAGGCAAGAACATATACTATTTAAACTTAGATAATTTATTGTGCTTCAGTATACCATAATCTCTTTTTAAGATGCATATGTATAAATACTATTATACTTATTTATTGTATGTGCATATATATGTATATACATATGTATATATGTGAGTAGAAGCATGCCATAGAACTGTGTACAAATTAGAGGACAGCATGTGGAATTTGTTGTTTTTTTTTCTTCTACCATGTGAGTCTCAGGGATCAAATTGTAGTCATCAAGTGCCTTTAGCTATTGAGACATTTTGAGGATCCCCTATCATATTTGGTTTTACTTTCTATTTATCTTTAAAAAATTACTTATTTATTTTATATCCCGACTACAATTTCCCCTCCATTTTCTCCTTCAATATCCTCCCCCAACTTTCCCTTCCCTTTCCAATTCACTCCTCCTTTGTTTCTGTTCAGAAAGGGGCAGGCCTCCCATGGGAATCAACAAAGCAAGGCATATCAACTTGCTTAACATTAAGCATCTCCCCTTATATTAAGTCTGGGTAAGGAAATCAAGTAAGAGGAATAGGTTCTCAAGAACCATCCAAAGTATCAGGGACAGCCTCTGCTACCACTGTTAAGAGTCTCACAGTAGTCTGGACCAGAGGTGAGTATCCGGGCCCAACACGGACCCCATCCCTGGGCACCAGCCACTCCAGGAAGACCTGCCCAACTTGGCCCCAGGTTCTGGCCACCAGGCAGGTCCCCCTCTAGCCCCACCAGGAGGGATCCCCTTTTCCAAGCCCCCTGGCAACCCCTGCAATCTCCGTGCCTTGCCCCAACGCACATCTGCCTGAGACCCCAGCCACTTCCTGAGACTTAGAGACCGGCCCCCAGCTCCCATCCTGCCCCCAACTTCCCTTCTGGACTAGAGGTGAGTATCTGGGTCCAACCCGGACACAATCCCTGGGCACCAGCCACTCCAGGAAGACCTGCTCAACTTGGCCCCAGGTTCTGGCCACTGGGCAGGTCCCCTTCTAGCCCCACCGGGAGGGATCCCCTTTTCCAAGCCCCCCCCCCCGCAGCCCCTGCAATCTCCACGCCCTGTCCCCACGCCTATCTGCCCGAGATACCAGCCACTTCCTGAGACTTAGAGACCAGCCCCCAGCTCCCATCCTGCCCGCGACTTCCCATCTGGACCAGAGGTGAGTATCCAGGCCCAACCCAGACCCCATCCCTGAGCACCAGCCACTCCGGGAAGACCTGCCCAACTTGGCCCCAGGTTCTGGCCACCGGGCAGGTCCCCTTCTAGTCCCCCTGTAATCTCCTTGCCCGATGCCCATGCCCATCTGCCCGAGACCCCAGCCACCTCCTGAGACTTAGAGACTGGCCCCCAGCTCCCATCCTGCTCCCAACTTCCCTTCTGGACTAGAGACTTCCGGTCCAGATAAGAGCTTCCATCCTGCCCCGGAGTTCCCATTTGGACAAGAGAACTCCCTTTTGGACAAGAGAGAGAGACTTCCTGAATCTGTCAGCTCTTTCTGAAACAAGTACACTGATAAGACCAAGAAGGAACCACAAGGAGATGGGCAGACATCAAGGCAGAAGTACATACAACAAAATGAAGAGCAATACAGCATCACTAGAACCTAGCCCGCCTCCAACATCTAGACCTGAACATAAAAAATTGGAAGAAGCAGAAGAAAGTAGACTTATGAGTAACATCATGAAGAAGGTAGAGGCTTGTGTAGGAAAAGACAAGAAAATTGGAAGAACGCTGTAAACAACTAGAGGAAAGGGCAAACAAATTAGAAGAAAACAATAAAGCCCTGCAAGAAAACAATAAAGTCCTGGAAGAAAACAATAAAGTCCTGCAAGAAAACAATAAAGTACTAGAAGAAAACAATAAAGTACTGAAAGAAAATCATGAAAAAGAAATGAAACAACTACAGGAAACAGTCCAAGACCTGAAAAGGGAAATTGAAAAAATAAAGAAGACACAAAGAGAGGGAATGCTGGAAATAGAAAACCTGAGTAAAAGATCAGGAACTTCAGATGCAAGTATAACCAACAGAATGCAAGAGATGGAAGAGAGGATCTCTGGCATTGAAGATACAGTAGAAGGAATAGTTTCATCAGTCGAAGGAAACACTAAAGCCAACAAAGTCATGAACCAAAATGTCCAAGATTTGGGACACCATGAAAAGACCAAACCTACGAATTATAGGGATAGAAGAAGGTAAAGAATACCTACACAAAGGCACAGAATATATATTCAACAAAATTATAGAAGAAAACTTTCCCAACTTAAAGAAGGAAATGCCTATGAAGATACAAGAAGCCTATAGAACACGAAACAGACTAGACCCCCCAAAAAGTCCCCTCGACACATAATAAAGAAAGAATATTAAGAGCAGGCAAGGAAAAAGGCCAAGTGACCTATAAAGGTAAACCCATCAGAATAACACCCGATTTCTCAATGGAGACTTTGAAAGCCACAAGGACCTGGACAGTTGTAATGCAGACACTAAGAGACCATGGATGACAGCCCAGACTAATATACCCAGCAAAACTTTCAATCATCGTAGACGGAAGGAACAAGACATTTGAAAACAAAGCCAGATTTAAACAATACCTATCCACAAACCCAGTCCTACAGAAAGCACTAGGAGGAAAATTCCAACCGAGGGAAGTCAGATACCCACTCGAAAACACAGGCAATAGATAAAGCCACAACAGTAAACCCCAAAGAAGAGAAGTACACACACACTACCACCAAAAATAACAGGGATGAAGAATCACTGGTCATTAATATCCCTTAATATCAATGGACTTAATTCACCTATAAAAAGACATAGACTTACAGAATGGATACGAAAGCAGGACCAATCTTTCTGCTGCATACAAGAAACACATCTAAAATTCAAACACAGACACTACCTAAGAATAAAAAGCTGGGAAAAGACTTTCCAATCAAATGGTCTTAAGAAACAAGCAGGGGTAGCCATCCTGATATCCAACAAAATAGACTTCAAACTAAAATCAATCAAAAGAGATCAAGAAGGACATTACATACTCATCACAGGAAAGATCCACCAAGATGAAGTTTCAATTCTGAATATTTATGCCACCCAAAATCAGGAGAAAACACAAAGAAAAATTTTGGGCAAACGGTTTTCACGCAACCACCCTTAATTTATCTGGTAACCATACAGCAACTACCTGGTCAAGAGAATGCACAAAATTTTTTGACTCCAGTTCAAATATTAGACTTACAAAGGTTTAAGGAGGCAATAGAATCTCATGTCATGCATTTCCCATTAAAGCAAATGTTAAACTCCTGGTCAACTTATAATAGGATTCTAAAACAGGACTGGTGGGATCTGGCACATGCTTTTCTGGAACCTGGACATCAGCTCCAGTAGCAAATGTGTTTCAAAGAGGAATCTAAAAACATAGCAAAACAATGTAGCGATAAAGGTATACAAGTCTTCCAGAATCAGCTTGTTGGAGAAGGCCAATATGCTGCAGTACAAGCACAATGTTCATATGATATGAAAACCTTAATTCTATGTCAAATGTAGTCTTGAATGCATGGGACAGAGTTGAGGAACAAGGAAAGAAAACTGAGAAAGTTTATACAGGGCCCAAAAAAACCTTTCACATATTTCTTACAAAGATTGACTTCAGCAGTAAAGAGAATGGTCCCGAATTCAGGGGGCCAGTCAGATAATAATCAAATCTTTGGCTTTTGAGAATGCAAATGCAGCATACAAGAGAATAATCAGGCCATTAGAGGCAAGATCTGCACCCTTGGAATATTGGATTAGAGACAAGGTTAATGTTGAGGCTCATAACCAAGATGATATGTGGCAAGGAGAAGCAATTTCAAGAGGTTTAAGGAATGTTAGAAGTTTTGGATGTGGAAAGCAAGGACATTTGAAAAGGGACTGTAAACAGGTCAATTCCTAGAAACAATGTTTCTTCAAGGAATACTGGCAACAGAATGTCCCTTCCTTCTGGTGTATGCAGAAGGTGTGGTAAGGGAAAACACTGGACCAAGGAATGTAGGTCAACAAGACACAGGCAAGGTAATCCTTTGCCTCAGGCTTTGGGAAACTCCCATGGGGGCCTCAGGCACGCCACCACAGCAAATCCAGTTCAGAACATTCCTGCAGTCATAGAGGAAACCCCTACTCAGAGCAATTAAATAACCAAATGCCTATTGGATTAAACCAGGTTGCTCGGGATCATGAAACAGAGAGCATAGAAAACTCAGGAGAAAACACAAAGAAAAATTTTGGGCAAACTTCTATAAATGAACAAAGACCAAAATTAACAATAAGAATAAATTGTGTTTTGTTGTCTGGTCTGGAAGACATAGGTGCGGAAGTTCCATAAGTGCATGAGAATTTTGGGATCCAACTTGGCCTCTTCAGGAGGTAAACATTCAACTGTCAGGAATTGGAACATTATCTCAAGTGAAACAGAGTGCAAGATGGCTCAAATATATAGGTCCAGAAGGACAGAGAGGAAAATTAAAACCATATGTGGCTAACATAGCTATGAACCTGTGGGATTGAGACCTGTTTTAACAATAGAATACTGAGATTAACATCCATCTAACCTCAGAAACAAATCATAAACTAGTCAGATACCCCCTCGAAAACACAGGCAATAAATAGATAATGCCACAGCATTAAACCACAAAGAACAGAAGTACATACATACTACCAGGAAAAAATAACAGGAATGAAAAATCACTGGTCATTAATATCCCTTAATATCAATGGACTTAATTCACCTATAAAAAGATACAGGCTTACAGAATGGATACAAAAGCAGGACCCATCTTTCTGCTGCATACAAGAAACACATCTCAAATTCAAAGATAGACACTACCTAAGAATAAAAGGCTGGGAAAAGACTTTCCAATCAAACAGTCTTAAGAAACAAGAGGGTATAGCCATCCTGATATCCACCAAAATAGACTTCAAACTAAAATCTATCAAAAGAGATCAAGAAGGGCATTACATACTTATCACAGGAAAGATCCACCAAGATGAAATTTCAATTCTGTACATTTATGCCCCAAACACAAGGGCACCCACATATGTTAAAGAAACATTACTAAAGCTTAAACCACATATAAAACCCCACACATTAATAGTGGGAGATCTCAATACCCCACTTTCACCACTGGACAGATCTCTCAAATTGAAACTAAATAGAGAAATAAAGGACTTAGCTGATTTCATCACTCAATTGGACCTAATAGATATCTACAGAACATTCCATCCTAACAAGAAAGAATATACCTTCTTCTCAGCACCCCATGGAACTTTCTCTAAAATTGACCACATACTTGGCCACAAAGCAAATCTCAGCAGATACAAAACAATTGGAATAACCTTCTCCTGTGTTCTATCAGACCACCATGGTTTAAAGTTAGATTTCAACAGCAAAAACTACAGAGTTTTCTAAAATTTCATATCCTAAAGGCAAACTACATTTGAAGGCAAAAGCTCAAAACAAAGAATTGCACATATGTGCTTTTACATGAGCATCTAAGTAATGAACATACTCACATGCATGTTAGCAAGCATAAACATATTACTTCTCATATTAGCATGTTAATTCACCCTTAATCTTACCCTTCATAAAGTAAAACAAAAAATTTAAGGGCCAAATACAAATTGACAAAAATGAGACCTGGAAAAGAATCAGTGTTCCCTGGGGAGAGTGTCATATGTCTGTTTGCCATGGTGTTCCATTAATTAAAGATACTTTTGTGATTTTTATGCACAACCTGGTTTTGCAACCACACTTTTGGGGAATTAAAATAATCTGTGACTTAAAACCTCTCTGTAATACATCTGATATCCAGCAGGGAAGAAAGGGCTTTGACTAACAAAAAAGTGTCAAACAAATACATAGTAACAGAAATAACCATATCCTTCAGAGGACCCAGAGCCCAAATGACAGCTTTGCTCTTTCTAAACAACAACAAAAGCAGGACAACACACAAGAACACTGTTCATTGTGTTTTTCAATAGCAAAGGCTCTGTTACACCATATACATCTTACTACTTTTAGTTTATGATGAGCTTTCCATCACTTAGAATAAAGTGATAGATCTGAACTGGCAAACCTTGTGTCTTATATGTGTGCTCTATGGGACTATGTTTATGGATATAAAGAAAAGCTTTGTGAAACTTTGCATTACAGAAATTATTTCAATCTTATTCTAAACATTTAACACCTTATATTTTCTCTTTGCAAAACTACCATGATTAACTACCAAATTAATTGCATTTGTGTATGACTCTGTATTTTAATTTCACCAGTCTACCTCTTTTCATACAAAGCCAATGAAGTACTATATTGATTTTTTTCATAGTTACAAATGAGCATAATTATATGTTTCAAAGAAAACTCTATTAAATAAGTCAACACAATTCCACAGTCATCTATGGGTGTGTAAGAAAAATCATTCAGTCATTCTCATATAATTATTCTTTAATTCAAAAGGTTTGTTGAATATTGAAGAGAAATTAATGGGTCTCACATAAGTTTAGACACAATTAAATTATCCAAGGTTAGTTGTGTGAAGTTTGCTTCTGGTTTTAGCTCAAAATTTATGTCACTCCTAGCTAATAGTTTTTTATTTGATAGAAACATATAATCAACCATCATTCTGTTAAAGCTAAAGGGCATGTTTGAAGTAGAATTTATAAGGGTGAATTCAAATGAATCTACTTCTTAAGGGTATAAAACCCTACATTTCTTCTGCAATCTCCATGAATGCAGGAATGGCATTTTACTGTTGTAAATGAAGACCATTTTTAGAAATAGATGACATCTGCTATGTGCTAAAATATTTCTAAATTAAGGAATATGGGCTTATGCCTTCAAATCTTTTTAATTTAGTGGTGCCTACATAGAGCCTTCATGTCTGTGTTCTAGCATCTTTGGTACAAGAAGGTACTCTGCAGGCTACCAAAAGAGAAATGTAAACATGAACCTAGCCACAAACATCTTGATCTACAATGGTGTCCTGCCTGAAAGATATGCTAGGGCAATGGTGGCACAAAGCTTGTGTGAGTAACCAACTAATATCTGATTTGACTTATGCCTGTTCCACAATATGAAATGCATCCCTGACACTGCTTTGGTGACCAAGAATCTGAGACTAGATAGCTCAGGGACCTGGGACAAAACCAAACACTATTGGTCTTTTTTTTAAGTAGCAATAAAATGACTCCTTAATGACATTCTGCTATACTCATGGACAAATGCCTTGCTCAGCCACCATCAGAGAAGCTTCCTCCTGGAGCTGATGGCCCACTCCCAGACATTAAGTAGAGAGTGAGAGACCTTTGAACACACAGCCCTAAAATGGGATGTCTCCATCAAATTACTCCAATGAGGGCCCAAGGAATCCTAAGGAAGAGGAAGTAGAAAGATTTTAAGAGCCAGAGTAGATGGAGAACACCAAGGAAACCTCTAAGTCAACTGAGAAAATCTCATATGAACTCACAGAGACTGAGGCAGCATGCACAAGGCCTACATGCGTTTGCACCAGGTCCTTTGTGTATATTATGGCTTCCAGCTTAGTGTTTTTATGGGATCCCTAATTGTATGAACACGTGGGTCTCTGTTTATTGTGCCTTCTCTTGGGCTCTTTGCCTTCTATTTGTCTGCTTTGTCTGAACCCAATGTGTTAATTTTTGTTTTATCTTATATCTTATTATATTTTACTTGTTGTATTTTATTATTATCCTTTAGAAGCCTGTTCTTTTCTAATTATATACAGAAAGGGAGTGGATTGGAATAGAAGGGGAGATGGGAAGGAACTGGGAGGAGTAAAGGGAGAGGAAACTGTAATAAGGACATATGTGAAAAAAGAATCTATTTTCAATAAAAGGAAAAAAAAGTACACATGTAAATTATAAGAATATAAACCAATCTATATATCATATGTTCTATACACATATAAGTTTAGTGCAACCACACGACAAAGGAGATAAAATGGCATTCTAAGCACAGAAAGTCATATAGAAATTAGAATTCGCTCAAAGTTCTAAAGATGGTTTAAAAAAAGTTTAAGAGAGGTATATTATGGCTGAGTGGTGGTGGTGCATGCCTTTAAAACCAGCACTCAGAAGGCAGAGGAAGATGGATCTCTGTGAGTTCAAGGCCAGCCTGATCTACAGAGCAAGATCCATGACAGGCACCAAAACTATACAGAATAACCCTGTCATGAAAAAACAAAAAAATAAAATAAAAATAAAAATAAAAAGAGAGGTATTTTATATAATGGGAATAGCAAAATCAAAGCCAAAAAAGACAGAATCATGGTGCATATTCATAAAAATAACAATAGATACCCAGTTAATGCAATATCATGCATTTAGAAGAAAGGAGAATAGAAAGTAAGCCCAAGGGAAGCTGACCACTCCTGTATGCAAAGTTAAGAAATTTAGGCACTGTTCAGTATGTGATTTTGTAAAATTTTACCAAGAAGTTCCTGAAGATTTGTAAGATTATAATAAAAGTAGTTATTTCAAAACAACTAGTTGTGATAGATACCAGCATAATACAATAACATATTCTAAAGTTAGAGAAAAATATATAAAGCCTTAGATAACTCTAGCTGGGAAAAATGCAAGCTATCTAAAGTGTATGTATATATGGGGAAACTAAAGCACACAAAGATCCAACTAGAACACAAACCTGGTTAGTGTTTCATTTAGTCATATCATTTGGCCATCTAAGTGGATGGCAAATCAGATAGCACTAAACAAGAAGCAGCCTATAAACATGCTAATGAGAATAAACATAGGAGACCAAGTATATACTGTTTTGAGACATTCAACATTTGTCAGACAGGTGAGAACAGATTACGTTTAACTTCTATAACTCAAGACACAAGGCATATGGAGAGATATATTGAAAGAAATAGAATCTCACTCAAGATATGCAATACATATGTATAAAAATCATCAGCAATTATAAAAAATGCTCTAATGCAGATGAGTGTGAGTACTAAGTAAATGTATGTGTGCATGTGTATGTACATGTGTATGTAAAGGGCCCTATAAATTACTAGGATCAAAATCAGTTCATCACAAGGATTTTGGTAAAAATATACACTATCACGCCAGGTACAGTGGTACATGTGCTTAATCCCAGCATTGTGAAGCAGAGGCAAGTGGATCATTGAGTTCAAAGTCAGCCTTAACTACACAAGTTCCAGGCCAGCTGGAGATACATATTGAGATTCTGTATCCAAAATAAAAAGCACATTTTCAGTCTCCTTGCTCCAGACATTATTTAGCATACTTGCAATAAGATCCCAAATTTTCATTTCAAGATAAAATTTAACTGTGTTTTTAAAAACACCAAAATTATCGTATTAACCACTTTCAAATATATAGTCCAGTAATATTGAATATATTCACATAATTATGCAGCAAATCAGCAGGACTCTGTGCTAAATAACTCTACATCCCCTCTACCTACATCCCCTGGTAAGTACTACTTATTTTCTGTTGGTATGACTTTGATTACTCTGGGGACCTCATAACTGGTTCAATAAAGCTATGTAGTATATATCATTTTGTAACTGATTTGTTTCACTTGGTATAATGTCCTCACAGTCCATCCATTTTCTTGCATAGGTCAAAATTTCCTTCCTTTTAAAGGCTAAATAATGTCCCACTATATAGATAAATCATATTACATTTATCAATCCATGAATGGACACTAGGTTGCTGCTACCTTTGGAGCATTATTAATAATGTTACTATTCATGTGTCTGTGTATGTGTTTGTTTGTGTTGTGTGTGTGTGTGTGTGTGTGTGTGTGTGTGTGTGTAACTCCTGCAAATTGATTTTATTCCCTTAGAGTATATATCTTGAAGTGGGATTTCTAGATCACATGGTATATCTATTTTAATTTTTCCAGAAATCATTACATTATTTGAACATCAACTTAACCATTTTACAGTCCAGTCCCATGAAGTTTCCAATATTATGAAGACAAACATTCAAAATATAGTTTGAATTACATTAACTATGTTTGATATTGGCAACACTTAAATAGTGGATAGATGTCCTAGCACTAGATGAGGCATGATTCCTCAATAAAGAAATACAACCCTTTCACACTGAAACATGATTTTGTGTTCTGTAATTAGCACAGTTTTTGCAAGTTAGCAAGGACATATTAATCAAGCAATAAATCAGATTTCTAAATCTCTTATAGTCCTACCAATGAATTTATGTTCAGTCTTGAAGGATTATTAGATTAGAAACAATCATTTTACAAGAAGTAAATGAATCAAATTATTAGACTCTGAATATATGATTAACAGATGATACATATATGTTAATAATGGTCAAAAACATTTTCTATTTTTTATGCTTTTGGGTATTTTGTTTGCATGTATATAGATCTGTGTACCATGTGTGTGCCTGATGCCCATAGAGGCCATAAGAGATCATCAGATCCACTAGAACTGGAGTTACAGATAGTTGTTAGTTGCCATGTGGTTGTTGGGAATTGAATCCCAGTTCTCTGCAGGAGCAGTAAGTACTCTTAGCCACTGAACCATCTCTCCCACCCTCAGAAACATTTTCTGAATACAGCTTTTGAAAAATACTCTTTTTTATTCCTCTCTTTTATTTTTTCCTATTATAATTCCATCATTTCTCCCTTTTCTTTCCTCTCTCCAAACCGTCTCCAAAACTCCATGCTTGCTCTCTTTCAAATTCGTGGCCTCTTTTTCCATTAACTGCTGTTACATGAACATGTGTATATGCATATACATGTATATTCTTAATTATAGCATGCTCAAGCTTTATAATATTATGTGTGTGTGTGTGTGTGTGTGTGTGTGTGTGTGTGAGAGAGAGAGAGAGAGAGAGAGAGAGAGAGAGAGAGAGACAGAGAGTTTTCAGGGCTGAACATTTGGTATTGGATAAACAATTGGCACACTCCCTCCTGGAGACTATTTCTCCCACTTTTAGCATTACTCAGTTGACTGTAGTTATTTGTGTAGGTTGGGTGCTTCATGGGCTTTCCCCTGTCCACTTTGGCATGACTATTGGGGTCATCCTTGTTCAGCTTATATTTGGGCAGTAATGATAGTGAGATTTTATGAGCATATCATCTGAAACCACTAGAAAATAAAATCTCCCAGGAAAGTCCCTGATCCTCTGGCTCTTATAAGCTTCCTACCCCTTTGTATACAATGTTTCCTGAGCCTTAGGTACAGGAGTGTATTGTAGATATATCTATTGAGACTGGGTTCTACAACTCTGAATTTTGAGTGGTTGTATTTTCCTGTAATGGTCTCCATCTGTTACAAAGAGAAGTTTCTTTGACAAGGGGTGAAGATTAACAATTGTCTATAGGTATAAGGGGAAATATTTGTAGAATATCATTAGGGGTTATGCTGGTTTAGGAAATTAGTGTTTTTAGATTCTCCTCCAATGACCATGATTTCACTAGTACTGATTAGTTAGCTAGGTTTCCAGTGCCAGGCATGGTATCACTCTTGTTGAGCAGGCCTTAAGTCCAATTAGAGAACAGTTGGTTACCACTAAGTCCAATCAGATAAAAGTTGGTTACCACTTTAAGAAAAGTTCATTATAACTTAATACATAGGTATGTATATTTATGCACTGAATTACATGTATTATTGTGGTGATATTTTATTTGTGCACCCCAATAAAGTGTATCTGCTGTGGATATTGCTCTGTATGCTGGGAATGTGTTGCTCTGACTTGGTTGATAAATAAAACAGATTGGCCAGTACCAAGGCAGGAAGTATAATATAGGTGGGACAAGCAGAGAAGAGAATTGTGAGAACAGGAAGGCTGGGAGAGGAGTCGCCAGCCAGAAACAAAGGAAGCAAGACGTAAAAGTACCAGTAAGCTGCAAGCCATGCAGCAACTTATAGATTAATAGAAATGGGTTAATTTAAGATATAAGAACTAGATAGCAAGAATCCTGCCATGGCCATACAGTTTATAAGTAATATAAGTCTCTGTGTGTTTACTTGAGTCTGAACAGCTGCAGGAGCCAGGTGAACACAGGAAAACTTCAACTAAACTTATCTGAAGATTAGAGGGAAAAGCCAGCCTCTATATTAAAAATAGAAGTCAGGCAATGATAGCACATGTCTTTAATCCTAACATTCAGGAGGCAGAGAATCATCTAGATCACTGTGAGTTCAAGGCCACACTAGGAACAAAGCCACACGTGGTAGCACATGCCTTTAATCCCAGCACTAACCATGGAAGTCTAGAGGTCTGTACAGATAGACAGGAAGCGATGTAGCTGGAAAGAAAGAGGAAGTAAGATGGCAGGGACAGAAAGGCATATAGGCATGGGTATACAGGAAGTAGACCCCTCTGGCTGAGAATTTCTGGTGGTAAGAACATAGCTGGCTTCTGTCTGCTTCCCTGATCTCTGTTTTCACACCAATATCTGGCTCCAGGTTTTTCATTAATAAGACTATTTAGAAATTCATCTTACATGTTATAGGGTTTTTTTGGTAAATAGTTCATAATATGATTGCTTGAGGCTTTTCAAACAACTTTTTTGTCATTTTCCCTAACTTCTTCCTTCTTCTTCTGTATTTATCTCTCTCCTCTCGAAAGATCTCCTCCTTTTCCCATTTTCCCATATCAATGCTGTCCTTAACATTCAACATATCTATCTCTGTAATTACCACTATTCACAATAAATAGACCAGCTTATTTTAAGCCCAAAATTTCTGAAATAATTTGGTAAAGAGTGTATCATGAATTGGAATGATATTCTCATTCCAATAATAAAACCAGAGTAAAAATGCAAATTATATAGAATTAAAATTGTGTATATATGTGACAGGGTAGAAAAGAGTTGAAGTAATGCTGGTGAGCAACATAGAGATGTGAAGAGTGAAATATTGGTAGTATAAACAGCATCTTATTCTTAGGAACCTTGTTCATCAAGATGATTTTACATCTATTGTTGTGTTTAAAGTACTGATGAATGAGCATTGGTAACCATTACTTGTAAGAGATTCAAACTTTTATTTGTACCATTTGGAGGGTTCCCTGACCAAAAACATCAAGAGTTTACTACTGGGTAATATGTAAGAAATAAAAATTCTTAATATAATGATAGTTAAATAAGAAGGATATTCTTGAATGGAATTTTCTTTTAGTATCTGTCTTGAAAGGATAATGGCTACATTTACCATTCTCACTATTCTTCCTGAAAACCAGCAGCTATTGTTAAGCTAGAGCAAGTATTTTCAAAGTACTTGAGAATAAACTGGAGCTATTTAAAATACAGATAATCTCAGAGAAATATAAACAAGAAACATAACGAGATGCCTTACTGCAATACTAATATCGCATATTAGGATGACTACACTGTGTAAAAGAGGAAACAGTGTGCAATGGCACAGATTTGGAAACTTGACTTGAAACTTCTTTGTTTTGAAGTAATCATGAAGACTTCCTATTTGGCTTTAGTAGTAACTAAAAGACAGACATAACTAAAAGACATAAAATCTACTCTTCCATGGTTAGTGTTGGGATTAAAGGCATGTGCTACCATGTGTGGCTCTGTTCCTAGTGTGGCCTTGAACTCACAGAGATCTAGATGAATCTCTGCCTCCTGAATGTTAAGACTAAAGACATGTGCTATCATTGCCTGACTTCTATTTTTAATATAGAGGCTGGCTTTTGCCTAGGTTTACGTGTTGGCATTCATTTAATAATTGCTCTTCTGTCAGGCAGTGATGGCATATGCCTTTAATCCTAGCACTTGGGAGGCAGCAGCAGATGTATCTCTGTCAGTTTGAGGCCAGCCTGGTCTACAGAGCGAGTTCCAGGACAGCTGGGGCTATACAGTGAAACACTGTCTTGAAAAAAAATGTTCTTCATTGGGTTATACTTAAGGCAATTAATTATGTTAAAATATGATAGAGAGGACTTGGAGCAAAGGGAACACTCCTCCATTGGCAATGTGCATGTAAACTTGCACAGACACTTTGGAAATCAATATGGCAGCTTCTCAGAAAATTGGGAATCAATCTACCTCAAGACACAACTATACCACTCTTGGGCATATACCCAAGGAATGCTCAATCATACCACATAAACACTTGTTCAACTACATTTATAGCAGCATTATTCATAATAGCCAGAACCTGGAACCAAAGAATGGATAACGAAAATGTGGTACATTTACACAATGGAGTATTACTCAGCTGTAAAAAATAATGGTATCATGAAATTTGCAGGCAAATGGACAGGACTAGATAAAATCATCCTGAGTGAGATAACCCAGACCCACAATGACAAACCTGGTATATACTCACTCATAAGTGGATATTGGCTGTAAAGTAAAGAATAACCATGCTACAAACCACAGACTCAGAGATGCTAGGTAATAAGGCAAGGGGGAAATGCATGGATCTTCCTGGGTGGACTAGGGCCAGGTGGAGATGGTAACTGGAGGAACCCGGTTAGGGAGTGGGGAGAGGGGAGAGTACTGAAAGAGGTGATTGGAAAAGGAGGACATTTGGGGGTCAGGTAGAAACCTGATGCAGGGGGTAACTCCCATGAATCTACCCCAGCTAAGACTCCTAGCAAAAAATAGTAGATACATAGCCTGAACTGGCTATCTCCTGTGATCAGATTAGTGAATACCCCAACTGTCATCAGAGAGCCTTCATCCAGTTACTGTTGGAAACAGATGCAGAGACACACAGCCAACCATTAGGCTGAGCTTATGGAATCCTGCTGAAGATAGAAAGAATGAAGGATTGTAGGTGCCAGAGGGGTCAAGGACATCACAAGAAAACCGACAGAAACAACTAACTGGGCTCATAGGAACTCACAGGTTGATAGTAAAATGAATAAAAAAATTCTTAATAAAAAAAAGAGGAACTCACAGAGTCTGAATCAGCAACCAGTGAGCCTACCTGGGAATGACCTAGGCCTCTACATATATGTGCCAGTTTTAGCTTGATCTACTGTGAGACTCTTTTTCTTTTTTTTTAAATTTTTTTAAATTTTTTTTTTTATTTTTTATTTTACAACACCATTCAGTTCCACATAATAGCCACAGTTTCCCCTGTTCTCCCACTCTCGCCCCCTCCCACTCCCCCCAGCCCCCCCCCATTCCCACCTCCTCCAGATCAAGGTCTCCCCCAAGGACTGGGATCGTCCTGATAGACTCAGTCCAGGCAGGTCCAGTCCCCCCCTCCCAGACCAAGCCAAGCGTCCCTGCATAAGTCTCAGGTTTCAAACAGCCAACTCATGCAACAAGCCCAGGACCCGGCACCACCGCACAGCTGCCTCCCAAACAGATCAAACCAAATGACTGTCTCACCCATTCAGAGGGCCTGATCCAGTTGGGGGCCCTTCAGCCTTTGGTTCATAGTTCATGTGCTTCCATTCATTTGGTTATTTGTCCCTGTGCTTTATCCAACCTTAGTTTCAACAATTCTCTCTCATATAAACCATCCTCTTTCTCACTAATTAGACTCCCAGTGCTCCACCAGGGGCTCAGCCGTGGATGTCTGCATCCAGATTCCTCAGTCCTTGGATGGAGTTTATGGCACAACTATCAGGGTGTTTGGCCATCTCATCACCAGAGTAGGTCAGTTCCTGCCATCTCTCGACGACCATTGCCAGCAGTCTTTTGCGGGGGTATCTTTGTGGATCTCCGTGGGCCTCCCTAGCTCTCTACTTCCTCCCCTTCTCATGTGGTCTTCATTTACCATGGTCTCCTATTCCTTGTTCTCCCTCTCTTTTCTTGATCCAGCTAGGATCTCCCACTCTCTTTCCCTCAACCATCGCCCTTCATTGCTCCCACTCAGGACAAGGCTGTTCATGTAGATCTCATCCATTTTTCCGTGTCTTTTTTGGGGTCCCGTTTTCCAGGTAGCTTCACTGGTGATGTGAGTAGCAGTCCAGTCATCCTTGTTCCACAACTAGCACCTTCCTATGAGTGAGTACATACCATATTTGTCTTTCTGAGTCTGGGTTACCTCACTAAGAATGATTTTTTCTAGATCCATCCATTTGCCTGCAAACTGCATGATGTCATTGTTTTTCTCTGCTGAGTAGTATTCCATTGTGTATATGTGCCACAATTTATTTATCCATTCTTCAGTTGAAGGGCATCTAGCTTGTTTCCAGCTTTTGGCTATTACAAACAATGCTGATATGAACATAGCTGAGCAAGTGCTCTTGTGGTATGATTGAGTATTTCTTGGGTATATGCCCAGGAGTGGTATAGTTGGATCTTGGGGGAGATTGATTCCCAATTTTCTAAGAAAGCGCCATATTGATTTCCAAAGTGGTTGTACAAGCTTACATTCCCACCAGCAGTGGAGGAGAGTTCCCCGAGTTCCACATCCTCTCCAGCATAAAGTGTCTCCAGTGTTTTTGATCTTAGCCACTCTGACAGGCGTAAGGTGGTATCTCAGAGTTGTTTTGATTTGCATTTCCCTGATGATTAGGGATGTTGAGCAATTCCTTAAATGTCTTTCAGCCATTTGAGTTTCCTCTGTTGAGAATTCTCTGTTTAGTTCTAAAGCCCATTTCTCAATTGGACTGTTGGTCGTTTTGATGTCTAATTTCTTGAGTTCCTTATATATTCTGGATATCAGTCCTCTGTCACATGTGAGGTTGGTGAAGATCTTTTCCCATTCTGTAGGCTGTCGCTTTGCCTTGTTGACAGTATCCTTTGCTCTACAAAAGCTTCTCAGTTTCAAGAGGTCCCATTGATTAATTGTTTGTCTCAGTGTCTGCGCGACTGGTGTTACATTTAGGAAGTGATCTCCTATGCCAATGCCTTCAAGACTACTTCCTACTTTCTCTTTTAGCAGGTTCAGAGTAGCTGGATTTATGTTGAGGTCTTTGATCCACTTGGACTTAAGTTTTGTGCACGGTGACAGATATGGATCTATTTGCAGCCTTCTACACGTTGATATCCAGTTATGCCAGCACCATTTGTTGAAGATGCGTTCTTTTTTCCATTGTACACTTTTGGCTTCTTTGTCAAAAATTATATGTCCATAGGTGTGTGGGTTAATGTCAGGGTCTTCAATTCAATTCCATTGGTCCACATGTCGTTTTTTATGCCAATACTAAGCTGTTTTTATTACTGTAGCTCTATAGTAGAGCTTGAAGTCAGGGATTGTAATGCCTCCAGAAGTTGTTTTATTGTACAGGTTTCTTTTAGCTATCCTGGGTTTTTTGTTTTTCCATATGAAGTTGAGTATTATTCTTTCCAGGTCTGTGAAGAATTGTGTTGGTATTTTGATGGGGATTGCATTGAACCTGTAGATTGCTTTTGGTAAGATTGCCATTTTTACTATGTTAACCCTGCCTATCCATGAGCATGGGAGATCTATCTTTCCATTTTCTGACATCTTCTTCAATTTCTTTTTTCAGGGACTTAAAGTTGTTGTCATATAGGTCCTTCACTTGCTTGGTTAGTGTTACCCCAAGATATTTTATGTCATTTGTGGCTATTGTAAAGGGTGATGTATCTCTAATTGCCTTCTCAGCTTCTTTGTCCATTGTATATAGGAGGGCTACTGATTTTTTTGAGTTGATCTTGTATCCTGCTATGTTGCTGAAGGTGTTTATAAGCTTTATCAATTCCTGGGTGGAATCTTTGGGGTCACTCAAGTATACTATCATGTCATCTGCAAATAGGGAAAGCTTGACTTCTTCCTTTCCAATTTGTATCCCCTTCATCTCCTTATGTTGTCTTATTGCTCTGGCTAGAACTTCAAGCACTATATTGAATAAGTATGGGGAGAGTGGACAGCCTTGCCTCGTTCCTGATTTTAGTGGAATTGCTTTGAGTTTCTCTCCATTTAATTTGATGTTGGCTGTTGGCTTGCTATATATTGCCTTTATTATGTTTAGGTATGTTCCCTGTATTCCTGTTAGCTCCAAGACTTTTATCATGAAGGGGTGTTGGATTTTGTCAAATGCCTTTTCTGCATCTAGTGAGATGATCATGTGGTTTTTTTTCTTTGAGTTTGTTTATATGGTGTATGACATTGATGGACTTTCGTATGTTGAACCACCTTTGCATCCCTGGGATGAAGCCTACTTGATCATGTTGAATAATTGTTCTGATGTGTTCTTGGAGTCTGTTTGCCAGTATTTTATTGAGTATTTTTGCATCAATGTTCATGAGGGAGATCGGTCTGTAGTTCTCTTTCTTTGTTGCATCCTTGTTTGGTTTAGGAATCAGGGTAATTGTAGCCTCATAGAAGGAGTTTGGTAATGTTCCTTCTGTTTCTATTATGTGGAACAATTTAGAAAGTATTGCTATAAACTCTTCTTTGAAGATCTGGTAGAATTCTGAGGTGAAACCAGCTGGTCCTGGGCTTTTTTTGTTTGGGATACTTTTAATGACTGTTTCTATTTCCTTAGGGGTTATTGGACTATTTAAATAGTTTATCTGGGCTTGATTTAACTTAGGTATGTGGTACCTATCCAGAAAATTGTACATTTCTTTCAGGTTTTCCAGTTTTGTGGAGTAGAGGTTTTTGAAATATGACCTGATAATTCTCTCGATTTCCTCAATGTCTGTTGTTATGTCCCCCTTCTCATTTCTGATTTTGTTGATTTGGAGTCTCTCTCTCTGTCTTTTGGTTAGTTTGGATAAGGGCTTGTCTATCTTGTTGATTTTCTCAAAGAACCAACTCTTTGTTTCATTAAGTTTTTGTATTATTCTCTTAGTTTCTAATTTATTAATTTCACCTCTCACTTTGATAATTTCCTGGCATCTATTCTTCCTGGGAGACTTTGCTTCTTCTTTTTCTAGAGCTTTCAGGTGTGCTGTTAAGTCACTAGTGTGGGATTTCTCCAACTTCTTTATGTGGGCATTTAGTGCTATGAATTTCCCTCTTAACACTGCTTTCATAGTGTCCCATAAGTTTAGGTATGTAGTGTCTTCATTTTCATTGATATCTAGGAAGTCTTTAATTTCTTCCTTAACCCATTGGTGATTCAGTTGAGCATTATTCAGTTTCAATGAGATTGTATGTTTTCTGTATTTTTTGTTGTTGTTGAAATCTAACTTTAAACCATGGTGGTCTGATAGAACACAGGAGGTTATTCTAATTGTTTTGTATCTTTTGAGATTTGCTTTGTGGCCAAATATGTGGTCAATTTTAGAGAAAGTTCCATGGGGTGCTGAGAAGAAGGTATATTCTTTCTTGTTAGGATGGAATGTTCTGTAGATATCTATTAGGTCCAATTGAGTGATGAAATCAGCAAATCCTTTATTTCTCTATTTAGTTTCGATTTGAGAGATCTGTCCAGTGGTGAAAGTGGGGTATTGAGATCTCCCACTATTAATGTGTGGGGTTTTATATGTGATTTAAGCTTTAGTAATGTTTCTTTAACATATGTGGGTGCCCTTGTGTTTGGGGCATAAATGTACAGAATTGAAATTTCATCTTGGTGGATCTTTCCTGTGATAAGTATGTAATGCCCTTCTTGATCTCTTTTGATAGATTTTAGTTTGAAGTCTATTTTGGTGGATATCAGGATGGCTATACCCTCTTGTTTCTTAAGACCGTTTGATTGGAAAGTCTTTTCCCAGCCTTTTATTCTTAAGTAGTGTCTATCTTTGAATTTGAGATGTGTTTCTTGTATGCAGCAGAAAGATGGGTCCTGCTTTTGTATCCATTCTGTAAGCCTGTGTCTTTTTATAGGTGAATTAAGTCCATTGATATTAAGGGATATTAATGACCAGTGATTTTTCATTCCTGTTATTTTTTCCTGGTAGTATGTATGTACTTCTGTTCTTTGTGGTTTAATGCTGTGGCATTATCTATTGCCTGTGTTTTCGAGGGGGTATCTGACTAGTTTATGATTTGTTTCTGAGGTTAGATGGATGTTAATCTCAGTATTCTATTGTTAAAACAGGTCTCAATCCCACAGGTTCATAGCTATGTTAGCCACATATGGTTTTAATTTTCCTCTCTGTCCTTCTGGACCTATATATTTGAGCCATCTTGCACTCTGTTTCACTTGAGATAATGTTCCAATTCCTGACAGTTGAATGTTTACCTCCTGAAGAGGCCAAGTTGGATCCCAAAATTCTCATGCACTTATGGAACTTCCGCACCTATGTCTTCCAGACCAGACAACAAAACACAATTTATTCTTATTGTTAATTTTGGTCTTTGTTCATTTATAGAAGTTTGCCCAAAATTTTTCTTTGTGTTTTCTCCTGAGTTTTCTATGCTCTCTGTTTCATGATCCCGAGCAACCTGGTTTAATCCAATAGGCATTTGGTTATTTAATTGCTCTGAGTAGGGGTTTCCTCTATGACTGCAGGAATGTTCTGAACTGGATTTGCTGTGGTGGCGTGCCTGAGGCCCCCATGGGAGTTTCCCAAAGCCTGAGGCAAAGGATTACCTTGCCTGTGTCTTGTTGACCTACATTCCTTGGTCCAGTGTTTTCCCTTACCACACCTTCTGCATACACCAGAAGGAAGGGACATTCTGTTGCCAGTATTCCTTGAAGAAACATTGTTTCTAGGAATGACCTGTTTACAGTCCCTTTTCAAATGTCCTTGCTTTCCACATCCAAAACTTCTAACATTCCTTAAACCTCTTGAAATTGCTTCTCCTTGCCACATATCATCTTGGTTATGAGCCTCAACATTAACCTTGTCTCTAATCCAATATTCCAAGGGTGCAGATCTTGCCTCTAATGGCCTGATTATTCTCTTGTATGCTGCATTTGCATTCTCAAAAGCCAAAGATTTGATTATTATCTGACTGGCCCCCTGAATTCGGGACCATTCTCTTTACTGCTGAAGTCAATCTTTGTAAGAAATATGTGAAAGGTTTTTTTGGGCCCTGTATAAACTTTCTCAGTTTTCTTTCCTTGTTCCTCAACTCTGTCCCATGCATTCAAGACTACATTTGACATAGAATTAAGGTTTTCATATCATATGAACATTGTGCTTGTACTGCAGCATATTGGCCTTCTCCAACAAGCTGATTCTGGAAGACTTGTATACCTTTATCGCTACATTGTTTTGCTATGTTTTTAGATTCCTCTTTGAAACACATTTGCTACTGGAGCTGATGTCCAGGTTCCAGAAAAGCATGTGCCAGATCCCACCAGTCCTGTTTTAGAATCCTATTATAAGTTGACCAGGAATTTAACATTTGCTTTAATGGGAAATGCATGACATGAGATTCTATTGCCTCCTTAAACCTTTGTAAGTCTAATATTTGAACTGAAGTCAAAAAGTTTTGTGCACTCTCTTGACCAGGTAGCTGCTGTATGGTTACCAGATAAATTAAGGGTGATTGTGTGAAAACAGGCTTTCTTTCTGTAACCTTATAATCCAATCCTGAAACAATTTCACTGTTAATTTCTTCTGTCTGAATTTGAATTTCTCTATAAATCATTTTAACTGGTTTAACAGGTTTTTCTTAAAAAATTTTATCCTGGCACTTAAATTGACTATCACTTTTTTAAATATATATAACAGTATTTTATTTTATTCAATAAAATTTTTTTTAAATATTACAATTAATTTAATTTTACATATCAGCCACAGATTCCCTTTTTCTCCCCCTCTCCCTCTCCAACTTCCCCTCAGCCCACCCCCCATTCCCATCTCCTCCAGGGCAAAGACTTCCTTGAGGATTGAGATTCAGTGCAAGCAGGTCCAGTCCCCTCTTCCCAGGCTGAGCCAAGTGACCCTGTATAAGCCCCAGGTTTCAAATAGCCAACTCATGCACTGAATGCAGGACCCTGTCCCACTGCCTGGATGACTCCCAAACAGATCAAGCTAATCAACTGTCTCACTTATCCAGAGGGCCTAATCCAGTTGGGGGCTCCTCAACTCTTGTTTCATGGTTCCTGTGTTTCCATTCATTTGGCTATTTGTCCCTGTGTTTTTTCCAACCTTGGTCTCAACAATTCTCGCTCATACAAGCCTTCCTATTTCTCACCAATTGGACTCCTGGAGCTCTACCTGGGGCCTGGCAGTGGATCTCTGCAGCTGGTTCCCTCAGTCATTGGATGAAGTTTCTAGCAGGACAATTAGGGTATTTGGCCATTCTATCACCAGAGTAGGTCAGTTTGGACTGTCTCTTGACCATTACCAGTAGTCTATTGTGGGGGTATCTTTGTGGATTTCTGTGGGCCTCTCTAGCACTTTGCTTCTTCCTATTTTCATGTGGTCTTCATTTATCATTATCTTTTATTTCTTATTCTCCCTCTCTGTTCTTAATCCAACTGGGATCTCCTGCTTCCCTAAGCTCTCTTTCCCTTGGCCTTTGCCCTTTATTACCCCCACTCACGTGCATGTTGTTCATATAGATCTCATCCATTTCTCTGTCATTGGGTGATCCCTGTGTCTTTCTTGGTGTCTTGTTTTCTAGGTATCTTCCCTGGATTTATGAGTAGCAGTCTAGTCATCTTTGTTTTACATCTAATATCTTCCTATGATTGAGTACATACCAAGTATGTCTTTCTGAGTCTGGGTTACCTCACTCAGGATGATTTTTTCTAGATCCATCCATTTGCCTGCAAACCTCTTGATGTCATTGTTTTTTTTCTGCTGAGTAGTATTTCATTGTGTATATGTACCACATTTTATTTATTCATTCTTCAGTTGAAGGGCATCTAGGTTGTTTCCAGGTTCTTGCTATTACAAACAATGCTGATATGTACATAGCTGAGCAAATGCCCTTGTGGTATGATATAGCATTCTTTGGGTATATGCCCAAGAGTGGTATAGCTGGATCTTGGGGGAGATTGATTCCCAATTTTCTAAGAAAGCACCATATTGATTTCCAAAGTGGTTGTGAAAGCTTGCATTCCCACCAGCAGTGGAGGAGAGTTCCCCTAGTTCCACATCCTCTCCAGCATAAGGTGTTCAGTGTTTTTGATCTTAGCCATTCTGACAGGCATAAGGTGGTATCTCAGAGTTGTTTTGATTTGCATTTCCCTGATAATTAGGGATGTTGAGCAATTCCTTAAATGTCTTTGAGCTATTTAAGTTTCCTCTGTTTTGAATTCTTTGTTTAGTTCTACAGCTCATTTCTTAATTGGACTGTTGTGCATTTTGATTATATATTCTTATATATTATTATATATTCTGGATATCAGTCCTCTGTCAGATGTGGGGTTGGTCATTGCCTTTTCCCATTCTGTAGGCTGTTGCTTTGCCTTGTTGACCATATCCTTTGCTCTACAAAAGCTTCTCACTTTCAAGAGGTCCCATTGATTTATTGTTTCTCTCAGTGTCTGTGCTACTGGTGTTATATTTAGGAAGTGATCTCCTGTGCCAATGCATTCAAGACTACTTCCTACTTTCTCTTCTAGCAGGTTAAGAGTAGCTGGATTTATGTTTAGGTCTTTGATCCACTTGGACATAAGTTTTGTACATGGTGACAGATATGGATCTACTTGCAGATTTCTACATATTGATATCTAGTTATGCCACCAGCATTTGTTGAAGATGCTTTCTTTTTTCCATTGTTCAGTTTTGGCTTCTTTGTCAAAAATTATATATTCATACATGTGCAGATTAATATCAGGGTCTTCAATTCGATTCCATTGTTCCACATGTCGGTTTTTATACCAGTACCAAGCTGTTTATTTATTACTGTAGCTCTATAGCAGAGCTTGAGGTCAGGGATCGTGATGCCTCCAGAGGTTTTTTTATTGTATAGGATTCTTTTAGCTGTCCTAGGTTTTTTGTTTTTCCATATGAAGTTGAGTATTATTCTTTCCAGCTCTGTGAATAATAGTGTTGCTATTTTCGTGGGTCAGGAGAAATTGACTATCTTTTTAAATAGTAAAATGAGGATTAGAAAAGTAATAAAGTGCATAATTCGATCAACATTAATCTTCTCATATAGTTGTTCCATTGTCAGACTGCCTAAAATTTCAAACAAAGCCCAATTTTCTTCCAATGTACATATAAAACCCATTTTTTAATGTGGGAAAATTTCTGTTTTAAATAGTTTCCTTTAAAATATCTGATATCTTAATTGACTTACCAAATCTCTGTAGAGCAGTAGAAATCCGAGGGAATTTTAAAACAGTTACTTTGTGTCCGAATCCAGAGAGAGAGAGAGAGAGAGAGAGAGAGAGAGAGAGAGAGAGAGCATAGCCACATTTTCTGGCTAAAATCTTAAATCCAGCCACATGTTCCCACTTGAGCTGTGTGAAGCCTGAGCTTCAGCTTCCTTAAGCTCTGTCCATGTGCAGTAGCTCTGGCAGGGCAGGCCTGACTTGTTCACAGCTCCTACCTTGATCACCACAAATGAAAGGATTGCATTGTGAATAATATTCTATCACATACCTGTAATATTTCATCATATTTATTTTCTACCAATGTTGTAGTGAAAGATATGCCCACAGGCCAATAATCTGTATTATATTGTTACAATATCAGCCCCTTGCTACATGGTGCTTGTACCTTGGAGAACAGAGTTAAAATACAGAAGAAGGTATTAATGTAGTTTTGGCACAAACATATTTACTTGACCAGAAAGATGAAGACAACTGCAACACACACAGAAAAATATACATATACAGCATTTTTAACTCACCCACTAATATTATTTAGATTGCTTTTGTGTTTTAGCTATTATGAATTGTTAGGCAATATTTGCATAGGAGTGCAGGTGTCTTGTGGTATAATAATTCCATCTTTTTTGATGATATGTATTCAGTAGCATAATTGCTGTGTCATATGTTGGCCTCATTACTTATTTTCTAAGGGACATTCATACTGGTTTGGGACCATCAAGACTGCTCAGTGGGTAAAGGCACTTGCTACCTAGCTGGACCTCCTGAATTCAATCCCTGGTTCCCAAATGATGAACAGAGAGAACTGACTCTTGCAGGTTGTTCTCTGACCTCCACATGCATGCTGTTGAGCAAAACCACACGCCTACATCTATTTATATGTACACACAAGCACACATACAATAAATAAATGTTTAAAAAGAACTTTAGAAGGTAAATTCAGTGAAATGAGTGAAAAGTAAACTCTCATTTTTAAAAGGCTCTACTAATGTACATTCCCATCATCAGTATATGAGAGTTCCAATTCCTCCAAGTCCTTACCAACATTTGTTAATTTTCATCTTTTGTGGTACTAGACATTGTAATCACGAGAGATAAAAATTTCACAGTAGTTTAAATGACATTTTTGTCCATGGTGATTCATATAATTGACCATTTATCATATACTTACTATTTTATGGCTTTTTGTGATACAGGGTCTTGTTGTGTAGTCCAAGTTGTTCTCCAACTCACAATTTTCCTGTGTCAGAATCCCCTACATTGGCATTATAAGCATGTCCTACAATCCTTCAGGGTGAGGGTGTCTAATCAGACCATCATGTTATCTTGATTCTCATGGTCATAGAATTTGAGGTAGCATGTGTCTTCAAAGCAATCAATAGAAAGAGATGGAATGTCTGTTCCTTTGATTCTCTGCCAGGAAGGTTTAGACTCTCTTTTAAAGAGTTCAAACATCTTTCTTGGGTAACTAAAACTCAACTAATCAGTGGACTTAATTGCATCTGAAACTTTTTTAACCTTTGCTATATAATGTAATGTAATATAAAGATAGAACTGACATTCCTTTGTTATATTTTATTGGCTAGGAATCAATTACTATCCACATTCAGAAGGAAAATGCTAGAGGTATGGATCAGTGGAGGTCATCTTAAAAATTTGTCTATCACATTTTGCCAAAGATTATTCTAGTTCTACTTTTAACCGCTTTGGGTGGTAAGGAGCAAGTTCTCTACAGTTTTGAGATACTATAATTAGATAAATGCAAAGGAGAATTAAGTCCTGAATGAATGGATGAATGAACATGAGTGGATGAAAGAACAAATGGAAGGATAAACAAATTGAATAGAGATAACCAAAGCCTGTGCTTGAAAATACAATGCAAATTTCAGGAATTAATTGCTCTCTCTGTATGATCTCTTTGGCACTTACTATACGCTCTGTAGTTTAGTAAATTGGGTAGGGAGAAAGATCAATCAGTAAAGTTCTTGCCTTGTGCATGAATACCTGAGTTTGATCCTCAGATCCCATGTGAAAAAATCAATTGTGGTGGCAGACACTTGTAATCTCAGCCCTTGGGAGGTGGAAACATGTGGAGCATGGAAATACCTCTAAAAGCTGATCCTTACATCTCATGTTGGATCATAGTTTACTTTTGAATTTTGTGCTCTTTCTGAGTATCTCATTTTGTCATTTGCAATAGAGACATGTATTTTAATGTAAACTCATATTGTCATTTATGTGCTTTCCTGAAGAAAAAAAATATGACCTTCTATATGAAGTGAGCAGTTTTAACTAGGCAGCTGCATTAAGCATATGCTACTGTTATGCCCTTTTGAATTTTCTGCTTTACATAATATGGAAAAGGGACATTACTTGCCTCAAGTGTTGAGATATATTTAGTCACTGAATTTCTCCCCCCCTATTACTTGTGTATATTTGTGTGGGTAATGTATCTCATATATGAGCACACACACATGCTCATGCTTGTGGAGGCCAGACATCAGTCTTGGAGATTATTTAACAGAATCCATCTACTTTTCTTGTTGAGACAGAGACTCATGCTGGCTTGGAGGTTACTGAATAAGCTGGACTGGAAAACCCCTTTGGTTCCACATGTTCCCATCTCCCAAGGGCTGAGATTACAAGTGTCTGCCACCACACTTGGCTTTTTTACATGGGATCTGGGCATCAAACTCAGGTGTTCATGCACAAGGCAAGTACTTTTCTGATTGAGCCATCTCCCTAGCCTCATTTCCTGAACCACAGAATGCAGACTGAAGTTTTTCAGTCCTGCCCAGTCCTGTTGAGGCAGAACAATTGTAGATTGAATTTTTTCAGTCCATCCTGGTCCCACCCAGGCAGCAGGCCTTTTATAAAATAAACATTCAGTGTCTTATTATTAATTATAAATTATTTGGTCTTTGGCTCAGGCTAATTTCTAGGTAGCTATTACATCTCAAATTAACCCATTTCTGTTAACCTATGTATTGCCACGTGTCTTATGGCTTTACCTGTGTTCTATTACATCATGTTCCCCTGAAAGCTTGCAACATCTCCCCATTGGAACCAGCTGTCAGGTCTCTGATGGCCCAAAGAGGGAGAGAGCACATGCTCCCTCCTCAGTTCTAAGCAGTCACATACCCAGAAAAAACGAGGCCTCTGTTGGGCCAGATACCCCAAGATCATTGACAGAGCAAATTCCCACAACAATAGAACATCTAATAGGTGCCAAACCCTGCAGAGCCTAGGCACAAAGGCCCAAAGATGGACAGAAGAGGGTTCATATTATCTAAGAATTTATAATTTATTGAAACAAATAGGTTTATAAGTTCAGTAATAGAGAGCTGTGGTGATTTGAAGCATCATGGTAGGGGTGGATGAAGAATGGCCACTTATGGAAATTATGCTGAGAAAATGTGAGAGCAGAAAGGTTATGCAGATAGAGATAGCATGTACAGTGAAATAGAGATCTGAAATAACTGACATTTGGGTAATGTGAAAGACTCAGGGGGAGAAATAACAGGTTGGTTATGGAGGACAAAAAAGCTTAGGTGAATGAGTAAGGTGGTATTTTTGGTACTAGGTACACATCACATATAAGAAGAGATTTTATACTAGGTGTATGGCACTGGAGTTGTGTGGCAGGTGGCCTCACTCACAGGCACTTCAACCAAAGTGAAAGATGATAGGACATAGTCTCATCTAATACACCTCTGTAAACTCTATTTTCTAATGCCAGTAACATGCTGCTTTACATCACATCAAAGCCCCCTCCTCCCCCCCCCCCCGTGGAGGGTGTTTCATGTCCAAGCCTTTCTTCTATTAAAGGTAATCATTGAAAACCTGCAGCACTCTAATGCTGCCTTTCCTTTTTTGTACTATTTCAGTGAAAATTATGAATTCAATCCTAAGTAACCAACATTGACACTTTTTACCTATGCTGAAACACTTTGCTCAGCCTTTGTGTAGGGAGGAGGGGACTGGACCTGCCTCAACTGAATCTACCAGGCTGGGCTGACTCCCCAGGAGAGACCTTGCATTGGAGGAGGTGGGAATGGGGGGTGGATTGGGGGAAAGGCTGCGGGGTGGGAGGAGGGAAGACAGGGGAATCCGTGGCTGATATGTAAAATTAAATTAATTATAAAATAAAAATATTAAAAAAAAGTTGGCCAGGTGAAAAAAATCACTATGTGCAAAATAAAAAAAGGACTTTGTATTTCTTCCTTTCTAATGCAATGAAGACCAAAACTACTCATCCTTTTCTATTCATAATGCTAGATGTTTTCCAGCATGATTTTGTTTGCTTTTATAATAATATGAAATTATGAAAATGATACAAAACACTGATTATCTTGCAAGTCTCTTCTGTGTTTTTGTGTTCTGTCAAGGTATTATAATGGCAGTGCTATGAATGATATCTGGCCTATGATTGGACTGTAGGTTTCAAATGATGTTAAATCCATAACGTAAAAAGCTAGTTGTTTTGGTATATGTCTGTATTTGCAGTGGTGGGAGAATGTGATAGTAAAGTGATCATGAACTTTTAGACACACAGCTCTGTCACTTACACATAATGTTCTATAAGGATTAATTGTATTTTTGTTTTCTTTAATTATATATAATAAAAAGATAACTTTAAGAATGTCAGAATTTGAAATGATACTTGTCAGAAATCAAAGATTCCATCACTTCCTAGTTATGTTTATTTATAGATTTGGGTGGATTGCCCACATGCTACAAATTTTAGTTTCATCATTTCTAGAACTGGAATGATTACACTTGTTCTGAAGTTTCACTAAACAAAGAGAAAGTGAGTACATATAATTTCTAACAGCATCAGGAGCCAAAAAGAAAAGATTGGGCACTATAAATGACAGCATGCAGAATGCTGAGAATACTTATTTTAGAGTTAGCCCTTCGTTCAATAAGCATTAATTGAACTAGGCATTCATTTAATTTGGGTATTGGGTTAGATATTGGATGCACAATCAACAAGGTTGTGTGATCAGAAGCTGCTGGAGCTTCAAAGCTTGGTGATCAGAATCCTAGCTGTAGAACATTGGAGAGCAATTGGGATTCTTTGCACTGTAGCTGCATATCTGTAAAGTAATAATAATTACATATGCATTGCCATGTTATTGTGAGGAAAATAAAACAATGCATATTAATAGGAAACTTAGAGAGTAAGTATTCAGGAAATTGTGTCACTAGCACACCATCATCACTGTCTTCATCATTATTATCATCTTTTAGATGCTGGGAATGTCTTTCTGTATGCTGTGAGGTGCAAAAATGGTACTGATTGAAACAAGAAGGCTAGGAAGCACTAAGAACTAAGGCAGACTCAGAAGCCCAGAGTATAGAGTAGAGAGGTGTTAGGGACCTAGCGAAGTGCAGAGAAAGGCATTTCAAAGAACTCTTCCAGATGGTCTTAATGACTTGAGTGGTTTCTTGTGTATACCAAGATATTGCACAGAATCTTGATCATGATCAGAATCCAGTCATGAGGGTGAATTTGCACTAAGTTGCCTCTGTTTTTTCTTTAGTCATCCTTGAGACCAAAAGCCCCATTTGCCAGATGGCTCTGTATGTGAGGAAATAGCATGTGTCTGTTACATGTTACATAACAAAATTAACTCACCCAAATGGGAATTGAATTGATAGTTTGTTTATATAAGAATTTCAGAACTTGATTTCATGAAAAACTATAGATTTAGATCCAAAGTTATATAAGACACCCAAAAATTTGACTTTGGAGTAAGAAAATACATTTGTATTCCTTTGTTTTAATTAAATTCACTATAAATTTTCATATATGACTATATTTACATCACCACCCTTTTCTTCCTTCCAACCCCTTTAATGTGCTCCTGGGTACATCTCAAGTTCACGCTTCCTTTTCTTTAATAATTATTGATGTACATGGATATATATGTAAATACAACCAGCTATATCCGTTTAGTTTTGCTCCTGTTTTACAGGTTTGTACATTTTACCTTTTTTAGGGTTCATTTTAGGGCTGATTATTTGATGTTAGATAAGCAACAGAGCTCATTTCTGAAGAAGACTGCTTGTGCCTCTTAGCAGTCCTTAAATGTCTATAGCTTGTCATCTAGGAGTGGAACCCCTTGAAATTTCTTTCATCCACATTGGCATGTCAACTGGCATTGATATTGTTGAGGTCTTGTTAAGGTAGTTATACTGTTGAGATTAATTGGTATAGCTTCCCTGTCACATCTAGAAGATATAATATCACAAGGCTTCCTAGTCCTCTGGCTATTACAATCTTTTTGCCCCCCTCTTCCTCAATGTTTCCTGAGTCTTAGTTAGGTATAGGGCCTGTGTTGTAGATGGGTACTATGCTGTCAGTTATTTTATGCAATTTTACTAGTTGTAGCTCTCTTTAATGGTCTCTGTCTACTTGATATGAAGGAGCAAGTAGGAAAATAGCAGTAAGAGGGCTAATTTAACTAGGGAGTGGAGAGGGAAGATAATACAGAAGAAGGAAAGAGGAAGAATAAATAACGCTAAAGATATTTCAAATAGACATGTGGAATCACATTATCTTATATTTACCAAATTACATATATAAAAATAAATGCATATGTATATACATATTTATGAATTTCTGCCACATGAGTGATAATGCTCCCTGTAAGAGTCATAGACTAAGTAATAATAAAAAAACATAGTACCAGGAGTGAGAAACCTCATTTCAGATTGTTGGTCAGGGGAGCTCAAGCAACTGTCCAGATAATACAGTCTGCGCTGTTGCTCCTGGTTGTTTCCCATCATTTGAAAGTAAGTTCACATTGCTGGGCACAACATGCACTTTGGACACAGATCTCTGAGAAATTGAGCTTTAAATGCCTCCTCCTTGAGGGTTAGCTTTTACATTACCATAAAATTCTATGTAATTTTCCAAGAGAGACAGGCACTCAACAGTTCCAACCAGCTGTGATGTCTATGAACCACAACAATAACCAGAAAGGCAAAGTATCCTTAAAGGTACAATAGTGATGCTCATGTTTTTGAGTAATCAACCAGCCTCTAATTGGACTTAAGTCCTGTCAACAGGAGGAAAATCATGCCTTGTAACATAAACCTGTCCAAATATAAGTGGCTAGTGAGGTCATGGATCTTAGAGGAGAATTTACTAATGCCCAAACCAGCATAATGTTTGGCTTCATTCTTAATACTTATCAGCATACTCAAAAATAAGTGTAGCTCTCCCTCTCATCAAAGAAGCTTTTTTTCATACCATTTATATTTTTAAAACTAATTGAATAATTAGACAGATTCCAGGGTGAGGAGTTCAGATGAAGATTTAGTTTTTAAATGATGAGACTTCATGTGGGTTCCAGGAGGACTTGGGTTCCTATCAGTTACTAGCAAGGTTGTATTGTTGGCCCTGAGCAGGCAACTTGAAATGTCAACCAAGGAAGAAAAGGATGAATATCCCATAATTCAGTCTCAAAATCTTTTTAAAAAAATATCTTAATTTTATAATTAATTTAATTTTACACATCAGCCACGGATTCCCCTATCCTCCCTCCTCTCACCTCCCAGCTTTCCTCTCCAATCTCCCCCCCCATTCCCACCTCCTTCAAGGCAAGGTCTTCCCTGGGGAGTCACCCCAGCCTGGTACATTCAGTTGAGGCAGGTCCAGTCCCCTCCTCCCTACACCAAGGCTGAGCAAAGTGTCTCAGCATAGGCCCTAGGTTCCAAAAAGCCAGCTCATGCACCAAGGACAGGTCTTGGTTCTACTGCCTGGGGGTCTCCCAAACATTTCAAGCTCATCAACTGTCTCACTTATCCAGATGGCCTGATCCAGTTCCATGGGGGCTCTTCATCTATTGGTTCACAGTTCATGTGTTTTCACTAGTTTGGATATTTGTCCGTGTGCTTTTTCCAATCATGGTCTCAATATTTCTGGCTCATATAATCCTTCCTCTCTCTCCTCGAATGAACTCCTGGAGCTCTGCTTGGGGTTTGGTCATGGATCTGTGCAACTGCTTCCATCAGTTACTGGATGAGAGTTCTATCATGACAGTTAGGGTGTTTGGCCATCCAATCATCAGAGTAGGTCAGTTCAGGCACCCTCTTGACCATTGCCAGTAGTCTATGGTGGAGTCATCTTTGTGGATTCCTGGGGATCTCTCTACTACTCTGCTTCTTCCTATTCCCATGGGGTCTTCATTTATCATGGTATCTCTTTTCTTGTTCTCCCACTTTCTTCCTGAAACAGCTGGGACCTCCTGCTCCTCTAAGATCTTTTTCCCTTGACCCTTGCCCTCCATTATCCCTACTATCCCTAGTTTTCTCATGTAGATGTCATCCATTTTTCTGTTGTTGGGCGATCCTTGGGTCCTCTTTACTAGTTAGCCTCCCTGGAGTTGTGAGTTGCAGTCTGGTTATCCTTTGCTTTATATCTAGTATCCACTTATGAGTGAGTACATACCATGTTTGTCTTTCTTAGTCTGGGTTACCTCACTCAGGATGATATTTTCTAGTTCCATCCATTTGCCTGCAAACTTCATGATGTCATTGTTTTCCTCTGCTGAGTAGTACTACATTGTATATATGTACCACATTTTATTTATCCATTCTTCAGTTGAAGGGCATCTAGGTTGTTTCCAGGTTCTGGCTATTACAATTAGACATCAAAATACCCAACAGTCCAATTTAAAAATGGGCTATAGAGCTAAACAGAGAATTCTCAACAGAAGAAGCTTAAATGGCTGAAAGACATTTAAGGAATTGCTCAACATCCTTAGTCATCAGGGAAATGCAAATCAAAACAACTCTGAGATACCATCTTACACCTGTCAGAATAGCTAAGATAAAAAACACTGAAGACAGCTTATGTTAGAAAGGTTGTGGAGCAGGGGGAACACTCCTCTACTGTTGGTGGGAATGCAAACTTGTACAGCCACTTTGGAAATCAATATGGTGCTTTGTTAGAAAATTGGGAATCAACCTCCCTCAAGACCCAGCTGTACCACTCTTGGGCATATACCCAAGGAATGCTCAATCATACCACAAGGACACATGCTCAACTATGTTCATAGCAGCATTATTTTTAATAGCCAGTCTCCAAATCTTAATTTCTTCAAAATAATTGATCTTTATTTCTAATGTCTCCCCTGAAGAAAATGGCAGTGTTATGGTATAAAGCATACAATTCATCTCCATACTGAAAGATATTCCTTCCTCATGTCTGTGCTTTCAAATTTAAGGCTATTTGGGAATCAAAGTTAAGCATACTGTTAAACCTCAAATTCCCATTCTCACACTTTTCTGCAGCTACAATTTGGAACAGCTAATAGTGCTTCTTTGCAGTTACCTTTCCTAGTCACTCTCCCAGCTTCACTGTAAGTGATAATAATGCCAACAGCCAATAGTGTGAGTCCTAGGTTCTCTGTGGAGTCAACCTCTACCTCTCCTCCCCCTTTTCCTTCTTCTACTTTCTGATTTAAAGAGGTATAGGCTGTCTCTGGAATTTGCTTGCCCTTCCATTTTAGTTAAAGGCTCTTTCCCTTCTATCTATTGTCTCTGAATCTAGCCTGATTTTTTATAGCAAGGCTCCCACCTGCTTTCTGTTGCAGAATGACCTTGAAACTTGCTAGGGGAACAGAGCTCTTTTGCCTTCTAGCTAGTAATTAGTGTCAGATGATATAAGCAATGTGAGTTATAAACAGAGCTAAGAAAGGTGAGATATGCCTTTTGGTTGAATGTGTTCACATCATGGAATTATTGGAAAACTTGAGTGGTGAGTCCTTGCATACTATGTATGCACAAATACATAATTTGTAATAGGATGTGGATGGGGTATAACTTCTCAACACTTCCATTTTGGAAATGAGTTTCTTCACACTGCAGTATTCGTTTTGATATCCATCCAGAGACAGATGGCATTTTGTCCCCCTTCCAAAACAGAGAAATAGTTTGCCGAGCTATAGCTAGTATAATGAGAAGCTGTACAAGTTGAAGATGGGGTAAAACCAGAGCATCTGTCAGCTTTCATGTGCCAGATTGGAGATGCTACAGACAACCTAATATTTCAACAAAAAGTTGAAGCGGGTATAGATTTGTGACCAAAATGATTGCATTTGATCACAATGCTATAGCAGATGTCCCAGAGTTCATGCTTGCTTTTTATTACTGCTCTGTGAGTGCTTTTGGAAGCAAGACCTAGTGGCACAGCTTGTATGGAACATGTTCATTATAAAATTTTATTTTACAGAAAACAATGAGATGGAAAATTTTAGCTAATCTGGTGCTTTCCTACCCTATCATATTTCTTTACTTATTTTTAGGGGGAAAATATTCCATTCTTGTTTGATTTATGTTAATGCTTTCTAGCCTAATGAAAGAGCATCATGTTAATTTGAAGTACAGAATGAACATGGCATTAATGTTCATCATCTAATATATTTCTTGTCTGGATCAAAGAAAGATGTACCCTAACCTACAGAGTCCTTTTCATTCATTTTGATTGCTGTTTTCTGTTATTTTGGATATTTAAAAATATCTTTTTCTTTTTTTTTGGTTTTTCGAGACAGGGTTTCTCTGTGTAGCTTTGCGCCTTTCCTGGAACTCACTTGGTAGTCCAGGCTGGCCTTGAACTCACAGAGATCCGCCTGGCTCTATCTCCCGAGTGCTGGGATTAAAGGCGTGCACCACCACCGCCCAGCCTAAAAAAATCTTAAAGATCAATGACTAGAGAAAAAGCAGCAGATATACAGATTTCAGAACATCACAACATCAGCAAATATATATTACTTTCATTTTTCAATGAGAAAATCAATTAGCCAATTGTTTAAAAGAAAAGAAGAAAGAAAATGTGTGACTATGTTTTCCCTTGTTGTATAGTTTTCTCAGAAGCTATTTCTTTAGAAACACTGTTATTCTAGATATGTATAATTTCAAATACATCCATATTGTAAAGGAAGTGTTTCTCTGTGTGCACAATGGCTTTTCAGCTTCAGTGCTATACAAAGCAATGCTCATCTGACTAGGAGTAGGAAAGACACTGGCTCAGAACTTGGCTCCCACAGTTTGTGCATTCTGTGAAGGAAAATAACCCTGGATTTCAGTGAAATGTGAACGAGCTATATAATCTGACTGCCTTTTAACAATGCCCTTATTAGGAAAAGACAATTATTTTTAAAAACTAAAGAACATTAATAAAAGGTTACATGACATAGTCAAAATGTTATAGCAGAAAGTTTACACACAAGAAGAGAGTCCAATCACATACCAGGATATTTCCTATTACAGGACTGTTTCTTGCAAAGAAATGATACCCAAGGATATGTGTATCTCTTCCCTTAAGCTCAGTGGCTCTTGGGAAACATATGGTTTAATTTTTGGCACTTATCTTCCTGTTTCTCTTTGAGTTCTTAACTTAGATTGTTTTATTTCCTGGCAGCTTCTGGTACTGAAGTCTGAATTACATTGAAACCAGTAGCATGGGTTTGGGTTTGCCTGCATGAGTTGATGTGCAGTTGTTTTGTTGAGTGTTAAACCATGCTTCCAGCAAGTCTTGCTTTGAACTGAAAATGTTATGATATAGTAACACACTACTGTGCTAAAATAGATATGCGTGTAGTTAAATAAACATGTCTGAGCTAAATGAAGAAGAACTCAATTTTACTCTCATTTGTTACAAGGCACATTTGCTAGTATATTTTTGTCCTTAGATTATCTGCTTTTTCAATGTTTTTTTTTTTCTGTGAAAAATGTTTATATTTTTAAAGAGAATTGAATTTTATATTTTCTAATATTGAAGTTACCTTAAAGAATTATTAAGTAAATCTAATGTTATCACATCTTATATCTCAGATACCAGCCTTTTGTTTTAAAAATTACTAAAACATTAAAATATGTATATTTTATTGTAGAAACCTTTGCTGTAATTTTTGCAACGGTGTGGAGAATTTCTTTTTTCTCCTCACTAAAGAAAATAATTCATTTTTTAAAAACCTATGAAGGCTCAGAGGAGAACTGTCTTCACATGATATTCAAGGTATGTGAAATGTTAGACTAGTTTAGGGTTCAAGTAAGCCTGTATGTTTCAGCTTTTTGCCTTTAATTACTTTAATTAATTACTGCCTGTGCACAATCTCCTTCTTAATTCCTCTCCTTTCACCTCTACCAAATTTCTAGGAGCTATAGGTCTCTCCACAGTTCAGAAAAATGAATATCCTGGCCTCTATACCCAAGTAGAGGCAGAATTGAAAATGTAAGTTCTTGTTTGCTGTTATTATACAGGATGCTTTGGAAACTTGCAGGAATCAAAGATCTCACAATGAATTTTCCTACACCTCTTAACCTGAAAGAAAAACAGATACTTGATTTCTATGGATAATCATTTTGCTTTTGTTTTCAAAAAGGGAGAGTTAAGGTGGCAAAATATTTGTATTTTAATATTAAACACAATCTTATATTTGTATAATACATTTATATTCACATGATATTAATAGATTAGATAGAGTAGCCATAAAACCAATTGTTATAACTTAAACTAATCAAGGCTCAGAGAAGCTAAACATTGTGTTTAAAGTAAAAAAGTAATCCTGTTTGGAATCCTGCCTGGCCAGTTTCTCCAGATCCATCCCTGGACACAGAGGCAGGAAATAAAGAGTGCAGACTTCCTTTAAACCAAGGCTCTAGCTTATATATAACTTCTGATGTAAAGATCAAGTAAACATAATTTTTCTAGTAACTATGATGGCTTGTCCATGCTCATGCAGACAATTGTCATGCTCAGGAACTCACCCTTGGAATGACTGACATTGTGCCACTTACTAAGTAAAATATGCTAATTTAAAATATAAATTATAAGACAACATATAGGAGGAAGTACATTTAAGGTAGAAAGGAAAAGGATAAAGTGAATGTATTCTATCAGGGTCAGTGCTCAGGCATTGTCTTTTATTAGACAAAGATGATCCAGGGAACAAGTAAAGCCTCTTGTCATTTTCCCATAACTTCAAATACTATGTGTAATACTAAACTCAAACCATGATTATGAAACATCAGAACTGGCTTGACAAATGGACAAGAAAAGGGAAAATATTCAAAATTGAACAAAATTATTTAGATCAATTTCTGGTCATTATATGTGTGCACATTTGTATATACACATGCATTTTATGTATATACACATGTGCATACATATACATTTATGTATGTTAACCCCAGAGAAATAAATAAATGTATAATGTAGTAACTTAACAGATTTTTACCAGTTCTATCCTCTGTAACATAGATTTGTATCATTTCTTTCCTCAAAGTAACTCAACTTCAGAGGAAGGACATCATATCTATGGGACCACTGTAAAAGCTGTGGAGTGCTGCATGAAAATAGGTGGTAAACCTAAAAGTTCTATACTAAGTGCTGGTGACTCTTTGTTCTGGGGATAGTTGAGGTAATATTGAATTAAGTAGCAAGATGGTCCTATCAGTATGAGGCCACGGCTCACCTTCTTTCATGTCACAATCCTTTATCCTCTTTGTTCCTTAATAGTGACTTGTGAGCAGAAGAGTTTTAGATCAAGGTCATAGATGAATATTCACATGACTTATTTGCATGCTGCCAATTGGATAGGTTGAATGTTTTCCTTGTATCAAATACAGTTTCTCTACATTTACTCTATGCTAAATATTATCTTTAATGATATTTTTGTTTCCATTGAAATCATCTCTTATGTTTGGAGAAAATGATTAAAAGTACTTCTAAAGATAGTTGAAGATATATCATACAAATCTACTTTACAAATGAAAATACCAAGGATGTAAATCTGTGCAATTTGTGCCAGTCAATCGAGTAGTTATTTTATATAAATGGTGACATACTGCATAGTAAATTCTTTAACTTACTTTAATCACAAAAAAACTGGAAAAATAAAAAAAGATTAACTTGGAACCCACTTTTACATGTTTATCACCATTTGCTTTTCTTATTTTACTAGGTACTTTTTGCCACTCTTCTTTGTTCAACAATTTTTCTTTTAGTTTATTTTTGTGGTATGCTAAGTATTAAAGCCAATGCCATATTCATGCTAGGAAAGCTATCTACTACTGAGCTACATCCCCAGCTCCTCTTTTTCAAGTGTTAGGTTGGTAATATCTATTTTATACTGGGAACATATTTCTTTTTCCTATCATGTGTGGTCAAACTATGCAAGTTTTAATTTTTAATTTCATTTATATGAATTTTTCTAGAATTTATTTTCTGTTTTAATGGAATATTTAAGCATTTATTGTCTCAAGATATATGATAGTATGAGAAAATTTAATGAAAGTATCTTTTATAACCATTGTGGCCTTGTCTTTTACTATTATCTTTAATCTTTCTAACTTTAACTTTGATATGAAGAGTTAAATAGAATTAGAACTAGGAATGAAACTTCTGATATCATCACATAATAAACTCTGATATCAGTTGTGGTACAGTTTTAAAATCTATTATTAATCTTTAAGAATTTCATACATGCATATGAAGTATTTTCATCATGTTCACCCTTACCCCCATTAACTACTCCCATATCCACCATCCACCTATCTTTCATGGTTAACTTTGTGTCCTTCTGTTTTTATAAAGTGATAACTCACTGAGTCTAATTTGTGCTGCCCATATATGTATCATTGGGAGTATGGTGAACCTACCATGGGCCTCACCCTTAATGAAAACTAGATATTCCTTCCCCAGAAGCCTTCGACTGTCAATACATCCTCAGTTAACAGTGAAAGCCTATGAGAACCTCCTCATTCATGTTGGAGTGTTTGTTGACTGACTTGATTTGTTCATATCTTTTGTAGGCAGACACAGCTATAGTGAGTTCATGGGTATAGCAGCCGTGTCTTGCCCAAAAGACACAGTCTTGCTCTGGTCCTCTTGACTTCTGGCTCTTATAATCATTCTGACCCCTTTGCCATAATGGGGAAAGAGGGGCTGTGATATAGATGCCCCATTTGTGACAGAACATTCCACAAAAACTTATTCTCTATACATTGATACCTTGTAAAAAATCAATACTAATGTCTGGCGACTTCACAAAACAAAATAAAACAAAACAAAAACCCTTCTCTGATGACATCTGAGAGTTGCACTAAAATATGGGCATAGAAATATGAACTTAGAGTGCTGATTGATACCATGTCTATCTAGCAGAATAATAGTAGTAGATTCGGTGGGTGTGGTGGCACAAACCTTTAATCCCAGCACCCAGGAGGCAGAGACAGGAGGATCTTTCATTTTGAGGCTAGTTAAGTCTACAGAGTGGGTTTTAAGATAATTAGGACTATACAGAGAAACCCTGTTTCAAAAAATAAAAAAAAGTAGCAGTGATAGTAGTAGTAGTAGATTTACTGTTGGGACATATGAGGAAACAACTATGGGTTCTTGAGCAGATTCAAATTTATAGATTTACTGGGTTTATATTTCCTCTTGTGAAATTGGCCTTAAGTCCAGTCAGAAAGAAGTTGGTTACCCACATAATATTCAGACCACTATTGCACTGATGTACCTATCTTGCTATTCTGGCCATTATTGTACCTCACAGGGTTCACAGCTGAGTATGACTGTTGATGTTTTTCGTTTGTTCCAGCAACCTCCATAGCACTTTCCAGAACTATGAAAACTATTGAGCAAGTCTTCTTGATCAGAAGCAAGTCTATAACCAAAATCAGTCAGTCATGACTTCAACATTAGGCTCTTATAATCAAGTTCTAGTGGATAATGTGGTTAATTGTGGGCCATTATTTTTTTCCTTAAATGTGATCTTGTTAAGCAGACATCATCATATGCTAAGCAATAATTTATTGTTCAAAAGATTTTATATAATATATTATATTACATATCTTAGAATTTTTAGATTGTACTTATTTTTTATTTTACTTTATTTTTCCTTTTTCTTTATTAAGAAAATTTCTACTCACTCTACATACCACCTACAGATCATATCTCCTCCCTCCTCCCACCCCCAATCCCTCCCTCCCAAGCCATCCCACATCCCCACATCCCCCAAATCATGGTCTCCCATGGGGAGTCAGCAGAGCCCTGCACACTGAGCCTAGGCAGGTCCAAGCCCCTCTCCACCACACCAAGGCTGTACAAGACCTCACACCATCAGCACTGGGCTCCCAAAAGCCTGTCCATGCACCAGGGATGGATCCCAATCCCCCTGTCTGGGTACCCCCGAAACAGTTTGAGCCAAACAACTGTCTTTTGTATCCAGAGGGCCTAGCCCAGTCCCATGGGGACTCCACAGCCACTAGTCTACAGTTCATGGACTTCCACCAGTGTGGCTGGTCATCTCTGCACATCTTCCCATCATGATTTTGATGTCGCCCGCCTGTAGAATCCCTCCTTTCTCTCATCGATTGGATTCCCAGAGCTCAGCCTGTCGCCTGGCCATGGATCTCTGCATCTGCCTCCATTAGTCACTGGACAAAGGCTATACAAAGGTGATTAGGGTATTCACTAGACTGGTCACCAGAGTAGACCAGTCCAGGCACCCTCTAGACTACTGCCAGCACTCCCGGGGGGGGTCATCCTTGTGGATTCCTGAGAGCCTCCTCATCACCCTGTCTCTTCCTATTCCCATGATGTCCTCATCTAGATTGTATTTAATGAGACACTTAAATAAGGAGGCTATGTCACCTAGCAGAAAGAGCATAATATTAAGGCCAAACTTACTTTGAAAAAAAACATTTACTGCTCTAGTAGGGACTATTGGGTATTGGGTGGTGATGGTATTATAATGTTTCCATTGTGAGATATTTCCTCTATATCTGATTTAGATTTCACTTCAAGAGTTAGTACTTGCAGTTTATTTGTTGCACTTTGTTGTCCAATTCCTTATTTTATTTATTCCTGTTGTAATGGCATTTGGATTTCTCACTGGAGGAAAAGGAGATGACATAACTACACACTTTGCTTTCTGAAAAACAGATGTTCAGAGACCAATCACTGATGACAGACATCGAAGAGAGTAATTGAACTGGTAACTAGTCATGCTGCACATTTATTATCACAGTAAATCTGTGCCCTGAAAAACCAGCAATGAATTTTGCCTTTCATAAAATTATTTTATGGTAAACATACTGTAATAACTAGAATTTAAACTATGCTGTTGGGCAACTGTTGATGTTTAACTACGTTCTAGTCATCAAATTGTGTGGGTCTTGGAAATGTACAATGCAAATGCTACTTGTTAAGCTTATCTCATTGTGCTTGACAAAGAGCATGTGATCAGAGAACTTAAATTCCCTTTTCTTTCCATTTCACATGGATCTTCATTCTCACACAAATATTAGGGTTGATTGAAATCGTTCATGGAGTCTTTCAGCTACTAGTAATCTCTATAGTCCCTCCTATTACACTAGTTTTTATACCTAGTTTGAATGTTCATTGTATACAGAATATTATCAGATAACTTTGCCTATCCATCCTTATACTGTCTGACATGGTCCACATAGTCTTTGGGCTTCTTATACAAACTTTCAAAATAGTGTTTAATATGTAAAATTTAATGTTAACATTCTCCCTCAAAAACCATAAACAAGAAACATTTCTCAAGTCATTAAGGGGTGATTCATGGAAGAAAAGTAGTTTTCAGTCACAGCAAACCTAGGTAGGTAACCAAGCAGACAGCTTGCATAATGCTTTCAAACATTACTTATAATGATGAGGAATTTGAATTATTTATTGTCTTTGTAGACTAACTGGGATACTGAATTCATGTGACATCTTGAAGTATGGCATTACTTCTTTTGCTAACATCTCAGTGACAATATGCTACTATAATAATGCTCAATTTTCTTGTGTGGATTTTCATTGAGTCTGTAAAATGACTCAATATTCTAATTTCAGGCAAGTTAGCTTTAGGTCATAATTTATCTTCCACCAAAAGATAGGCTACCATTTTGTCATTCTTTAATATTTGCCAATTGTTGTTAAGTTAAACTTGCTAGAAACATTAGCAGTTCTCTGGCATGATGACTCTCATGGCCATCTGTTAGAGTGGCACTGTGCCCACCCATAGGATGGCATGCCAGTTTCAACAGGGCACAGGTGCCACCCAAATATAGGTTCAGAAGGATAGCCTGCAAGAACTCAGCAAGGAGATCCTCCAAGTGGTTATTGATGCCAAATTAGACCCACATGCTTCATTACAAGGGATCACATCTGTTGATGCTAGGGGGCATTATATCATCAATTAATGCCTTTTCTTGTTCTTTATTCATTCTGCTTCTGGACTGGGAATACCTAAATTCATGAACAAAGCTAGTTCTTGGCCAGAAAAATAGTCGATATTTCCCATGTCATTTCCTGATTTCCATCTTCTGCAATCTTAAAGTATGTTAAAATCAAAAGACATACAACACTAGCTCACATAACATATTTTACTTTGTGTTATTAAAAATAACATTTAGAAAACAACCATGTCTGATGATCATCAACATGTTTAGAATATAGATAGGAAAAACAGAGATTGCAGTCCTTTTAAAGAATGTGTTTTATGCATTATCTATCTGTTATTTTTTATTAAAGAATTATCTTCAACCAAGAGTGAGACAGACCACAGTGAGTTCTCAGGGCTGTGCTGCAGTGCATGGCTTGACTCTGAAATATGGTTATTATACCTTTGATTGTTTTAAACTCCATTACAGATTAGGTACATGAAGCATAAGAGAAACACAGTTCTCTATGACATTCATGAAAACAAGGATAATTTGAAGATAGGTTTTGAAAACTTAGGAAAGAAAGGTAAGAATTTGTCTTTTAATTAGGAAGAAGTATTTAAAGGTTCACAACAGTTTCTTTTATCTCCTCTAATTATTGATGCATTCAGATTACAGATATAGTCATGCAAAATAACCAATAAGATTTTAGAATATAATTCTTATTTTTGTGGTTACTAACTTGGTGGGGAATATTGTGAAGGCTAGCTTTCCTTGTTCAACTTGACAAGATTTGGAGTCACCATGGAAGCACACATCTAAACATGCTTATGAGGGGGGTTCTATAATAGGCTAATTTACATGAGACAGTGTGGGTGTCATGATCTCACAGCCTGTAAGTGAATACAAGGTGAAAGTAAGCTGAATACAAGTTTTCATTTCTCTCTGCTTCCTGATTGTAGATACCAGGTAGAAGCTGTTTCAAGTGCTTGTTACCATGCCGTGTACACCATGATGGACTGCAAACTGTGAGCCCAAATAATTACTCATCTCATTAAATATATCAAAATATATATGTCAGATATTTTGACACAAAAAAAAGAAAAACAAGTAACTAGTGCAAATATTTCCCCCCTTCCTCCTTGGTAACACTATCATAAGCACAAAAGAGAAGTACATACTCTTCTCAGCCCCAGCAGTTATTTTCCCAAGGCACTTAATCCATTTATCTTATTTATTGGGCAGGTTAATAGCAAACACAACAAGGTACATCTCTTGGATGCCTAGAAATTTTAGCATGCAAACAGTATAACATGATGTGAGTGATGGTCCAAAGAGGAAAATAGTACAGTTGCAAGCTTTGGTGTCACAGAGACCTAGTTTTTAATCCCAGCTCCATCATTAGCTCCTATTAGTTGTCTTAACTCTTAATACTACTTTTGCAGCCTTTGGAAATCATTGAAACCTTTTGGTTTTTAGTTTTCTTACTGATATGATAGCAGTGCATACATAAGGTAATAGGCTTATTATAGGTATTCAGCATCAGAGTTGTAAATATTAGGGTTCCTACTATTATGGTGTAGAGTCAAGGAAAATAAGAGCCAACAAAAGTGATTTTATTTTGCCAGAATGGAACCTAGCAGGGACCCTACTTCAGAATGAATGTGGAAAGCGATTGTTAATTTCCTATTCTAGACTCCATTTCAGCTGCCCCATCAAACCTTTTATACTCTAATCCTGCCATAATTCCTCAACATACACAGCTGATCAGCTGCTATCCTTTTACAACTAGCATTTCTATTATTTAAGTGTTATGATACATTTTGTACATACAAATAAAGGAATATGCATATTTATAATTTTATATTAGGTATACAGAAAATTGTGAAGAACCTACATGTACCTATCTAGTAATTTAAGAAACAAACATTGCAAATAGCTACAAAGTCACCTGTGTTTCACTCTTATCATCAACCATGTTCCTTCTACCCATATAAGAAAACATTTTATTTTGAATTTTCTTTTTGTATTTTTCATTGCTTTCTGTTGTAATTTTATGATTTGTGAATACCCAATGTATAATGTCAATGTTGTTGAGTAGCATATGACTTTGCTCAAGTTGCTTTTCTGGTCAACATTACACTAGTGTTTGCAATTGTTATATTTCATCTATTCTCATTGAAGTAGTTTGAATAATTTGACAAACATTACTTATTTTTTTTGATAGCTAGATGGACTATTTTCCCATTCTTCCCACCAAGAAAAAGAGTTTACTCAGGTCCAAATCTAGGAGAGTAACTATGGATTTTTTTAGGTGCTATTTGTCTTCAACTCTGAAAGATGATATGAAATTATTAATTACTGAAAAATAAAACTATATCAATTAATATCTCAACAAGAATTATATAATTTTTTCCATAGCCTCACTAGATTGTGGTGATATTTTATTTGTGATGAAATGTGGTGATATTTTATTTGTGGTTTAATAAATAAAGCTTGCCTGGAGATCAGAGGAAATAGCAAGCCATTTTAAGTAAACGAATTTGGGCAATGGTAGCACATACCCTTAATCCTATCACTTAGCAGACAGGATCTCTGTGTGTTTAAGACCACACTGGAAACAAAGCCAGGTGTGGTGGCACATGCCTTAAAATCCAAAACTAGTTAACCACGGAGGTCCGGAGTCTGTACAGACAGACAGGAAGTGACAGAGCTGGGTAGGAAGAAAAAGTGATGTAGCTGAATGGAGAAAGCAAATCAGATAGCAGAACAGCAAGGCACGGGTATGGGTAAACAGGAAGTCATGACATTTGGAAGCTGCAGAATTGGTGGGTTAAGACTGGCTGGTGGTGTTCTCTATTTCACTGATCTTTCTAAGGCTTTCACCCCATATTTGGCTCCATGTTTTTTGTTTATTAAGACCACTTAGAAATTCATCTACAATTGGAGACCAATGATTGTGGCAAGAATTCATTAAAAAGCTGCTTGTGGGCTTACAGGACCCTTGGCTTAGGCCTGGTTGGATGGCTCAGGCACGTAACCAGAATCTCTTTGGCTTTCTCTCTCCTGGTAGGTGGAGGTCTCCCTCCCTTCTCTCTCTCTCTCTCTCTCTCTCTCTCTCTCTCTCTCTCTCTCTCTCTCAATTCCCATTTTGGGCTGCCACCCCACTAGGTAGCTTCTTTGGAATTCCCTCAGACTTCTACTGTTCTATGCAGTCAACAGACTTGTAAGTCAATTAAGATATCTTAAAGGGTAAAATTAGTTAAAAGGGAATTTTTTCCCCATGTTAAAAAATGGGAAACATTTTTACAATGGAAGGAATATGGTCTCTTTTAATAACACATTAGACAGTCTGAAAATAGAAAAATTAGATGAGAGAATAATTATTGTTGATGGGATGTATATAACACCAATTTTGAATATTATTTGTTTAATAATTTTATGTTAGCATTAAAAAGTTGATCAATTTAAGTGCTAAGATAAAAGATTTAGAAAAACCTGTTAAAATGAATCACAGAGAAATTCAGACCTAGACAGAAGAATTTAAAGTTGAAATTATATCAAGACTGAATTATATGGTTACAGAGAGACAGTTTGTTTTCAAACAACCAAACTTAATCTACCTAGTAACCTTACAGGAACTGCCAAATGCTCATGTAAAAGTTAATTGGACTCCAGTGGAAATGTTAGATTTAAGGAAATTTAAAGAAGCTATAATATCATATGGCATGCATTCTCCATTTGTAAAGCAGATGTTAAACTCATGGTGAACTTATGATAAAATTTTTCCTCAGGACTGGAAAGAGTTAATTTGAGCTGTCCTAGAGGCCAGTCCACAGTTACAATAGAGTACATGGTCTGAAGAGGAGGCTAAAACAGTAGAAAAAAATGTAGGACTAAAGGTATAGAAATTTCCCAGAATCAGCTTCTTGAAGAAAGCAATTATGCTGATATACAAAGACAATATTTGTATGATAACCAAACCTTAATTCTATGTTGTATGGCAACCAAAGAATGCATGGGACAGAGTTGAGTGAGCAAGAAAAAAAAACTGAGTCATTTATGAAAGTTATACAAGGCCCAAAAGAAACTTTCACAGATTTCTTGCAAAGGCTGTCTTCACCAGTAAATAGAATGATACCAAATTCAGAAGCTAGACAGATAATAAATGAGTTTTTGGCTTTTGAGAATGCAAATGCAGTATACAAAAGAATAATCAGGCCTTTAAAGGCAAGATCAGCATCCTTGGAGGGTTGTATCAGGGGCATAATTAATATTGAGTCTCATGACCATGTTGATATGTGAATAGGAGAGGTGATATCATGAGCTTTTAGAAAATATAATAAAGTCAGATGCTTTAATTGTGTTAAACCAGATCATCTAAAAAGGGACTATAAACAGGGCATTTCTGGAAACAATTTTTATTCAAGGACAATGGCAACAGAAGCCACTCCCTTCTGCATTATTCAGAAGGTATAGTAAAGGTAAAGATTGGACCAACCAAAGTAGATTAACAAGGGAAAGACAAGGTAAACCTTTGCCTCTTCCATTAGGAAAATTCCTGAAGGGCCTCAAGCAGGCCCCTATTGCGAATTTAGTTCAGAATTTTCCTGCCATTGTAGAACAAACCCCTTCTCAGAGCAATTAAATAACCCAATGCCTATTAGAATAAACCAGGCTGTTTGAGATGATAGAACAGCTGTAGCAGAGAAAACAGGAAATTCAAGAGAAACCATAAAGAGAATTTTTTTTGAAAACTTCTTGAAATGAACAAAGACCAAAATTAAAAATACAAATAAATGATGTTCTCTTGGAAGGTTTGATAGACACAGGTGCTGACATTACAATAACTGCACCAGAATTTGGCATCCAAATTGGCCTCTTCAGGAGGTAAATGTTCAGCTGTTAGGGATTGTAACATTATCTCAAGTGAAACAGAGCACAAGATGGCTCAAATGTATAAGGACAGAAGGACAGAGAAGAAATTTAAAGCCATATGTGGCTAATATAGCAAGGAATTTATGGGGCGGTAATCTGTTACAACAATGGAATAGTCAGATTAACATTTCTCCAACCTCAGAAGCAAACAATAAACTAACACATGTTTCTGAGAGAAATATTAGGAGGTATTATAATAAATAATAGTCACTGGCCATCCAGATTGACCAAGAACCAGGTACAACAACTGCTGATCTTTCAAAGACACCAACTGCTCTACCTTTAAAATGGTTAACAGACAAGCCTATATGGGTTAAGCAATGGCCTTTAACAACAGAGAAACTCCAGGCTTTAGAAGAGCTGGTACAAGAGCAGTTAACTGCTCAGAATATTGAAGAATCAACCAGTCCTTGGAATTCTCCTATATTTGTTACTAAAAAGATATATAGTAAATGGAAAATGATAACAGACCTAAGAATAATTAACAAAGTAATTCAGGCAATGGGCTCTCTACATTCTGGAATTCTTTGTCTACTCCATTACCTAAAGGACAGACTCTTATAGTTATTGATTTAAAAGACTGTTTCTTCTCAATATCCTTACAAGAAAATGACAGAGAAAGATTTGCCTTCACAGTGCTTACATATAATAATTCTTAGTCATTTATGATATATCAATGGAAGGTTCGTGCTGTGGATATCACTCTATATAAATAAAATGCTTATTGACCAGTAGGCAGGCAGGAAGTATAGGTGGGACAAGCATAGAAGAGAATTCTGGGAAGTGGAAGGCTAAGGCAGGGAGAGGCTGCCAGCCACCAGGATGAGAGGCAGATGTTAAGATACCAGTAAGCCACGAGCTATGTGGCAACTTATAGATTGATAGAAATGGGTTAATTTAAGATAGAAGAACAGTTAGCAAGAAGCCTGCCATAACCATAGAGTTTGTAAGCAATATAAGTCTTTGTGTTTACTTGTTTGGGTCTGAGCGGCTGTGGGACTGGCAGGTGAGAGAGATTTGTCCTGACTGTGGCCCAGGCAGGAAAATTCCAGCTACAACTGGTGACCAATGGCATGAGCTTCCACCTAAAACCTGAGAAAGATGATTCTAAAATGGAGCTAAAAGAGCTTCCTAGTTGTCTCTCTAAGTTAGTCGCAGCTTTCATGCTTCAGCTACTGTATAGCAGGTTTTTGATGTGCATATTTGACCTGCAGTATGGCAGGAATGAGGTGTCTGCAAACAGCACATTATGCTGCTGTGTGGTGGATTTAGCCTTTGCTAGTACAAAAAAAATTCTGGGCTACATGTTGCTTTAATAGAACTGTTTCTGATAGTTGATGGTACACATGGGTCCAGACCCAGAGCTGGCAGTAGGTAAACTGTACCACTGCAATGTTGGGAAGCTGAGGTAGGCAGAGCCAGCAGCCACAGCAGCCATTTCAGTCTTAGAATTGCTGCAGTTTAAAACAATAGATTCAAAATAAGACAGATTCAGATGGAATAAGACTTTAAATGCTTTACAATGTGTTTAAAAATATATGTAGGCTTGGAAGAGAGAGAAAAAGGAATATATACAGTTATGTAAAGAAATATTTTTTAAAAAATAAAGTCTTTAAAGTGACAGTAAAATTAATATAAAAAAAACAAGCCAGGCAAAGATGGATATTACACAGAGAATCTGGATTGTGTTGTCTTTGGGATTCTTAACTATAGAAAAATGTTTGATTGTAAAAGATGTTGAGTTAAAGCAATATGTATATTTTAAAAGTACTTTGACTTCAAAATTTGCATGAAATGACATGTTTCTTTGGAAAGGAGGCTCTGCTTTTGTTTTCACAGAAAGTCAGAGGGTATAGATTTGTTACCTATTAAGATATACCAGGATTGACCACACAAGACCCCCTGAAAGGGCTCTGATGACACCATGGCCCAGATGATCCAACATCCAAAATGGTTTCAAGGCAACTGGCTCAGATAATACATGCTCACGGACTAATCCCCTAATCCTAAAATTTTCTTTATGTTCCCATAAGATACAGCACCCCTTCCAGCAGGAAGTAGTAAGAGAATCTACGTCCAAATTCCCAAATATACCAAGCTGGCTTTGGAGATGGAATTGGCTCACTCCTTCTCTAAACCCTATTAGTTCCTTCTCTAAGCATATTACTGAAAGAAAAGGTTAAGAGATTCTTGTGTTCCATATCAAAAAAGCCCTTTGTTGTAGGACAGAGAAAAACCAATATTTTTTTTATTTAAAGCAGGTTGATTATAAATGCAATCTCGTTGTAGAGAAGAAAAGGGGATATGATATAGATATATAGAATATAGATATGATAGTATAAAAGGATAGATTGTTCAATCTACTTTTAAAGAGCAACTTGTTTAAAATGTTTTACATTGCTATGGATTTTAGTTTATTGATACAAGTTTAAACTTAATTTTGTTATACTATATAGATATTTCTACTCTGTTTGAGGTCTTATGTTTATATAACTCATTTAGATTGTAATGGATAATTATGAAATGCAGATTAATTAGTCTTCTATCATAGTCAAACTTGTAGTCATGTTAAGTTTTCTAGGTAGCATCGATATATTTCAGATATATAGAAAATCTTCAAACACTTCAAAGAACTGCAGAATATGGCATTTAAAATGTTTTAAAAATTTAGACTTTCTGGACAATGAGACATGTCTGCTCCTGGCAGCACCAATTCACTTCAAAGGAGGATGGGCATCAAAGATACTCCATATGGAGTTTATCTTCTTCTTGGCAAAAATAGCCATTTGGGCAAGAAACTGTTCTTGCCTGTACTGCTTGATTGACTGGACATGCAGGACCCATAGGAAGGTAACCACTGAACTTTGCTTGGAAAAATGGTCCTTCAGGTTCCTGATTCACAGAAGAAACTGCCAGAAATTCTACAGGACACAGAGAAAAATGACTGGGAGACTCTAGACCTGTGGGCTGAAGACAGATGCCCCAATTTTACAGAGGAACTTTGGATGACTATCCAGGCTGCCAGCTGTCTCAGTCTACTCTTGCAAGACTCCTGAAAATTGCTTGCATCCTTTTCCTGTTTCTCAGGTAATAGTATATCCTTCTGAGGTCTTTGATGTAGTTGAAGACTAGATAGTTATAATTTTCCTTAGGTATGATAAAAGATAAATGAGATATGAAACTTTAGACCCATAAACATAGAATAGATAGGATATCTTCTTTAATTTTGACAAATACAAATAGACTAGATATTATAAATAGACTAGATATTGTAACTGTAATTCTTTCTTGATAATTGTTTTGTTATATGTAATTTTACTATGTAAAATTTAAAACCTTCCTTTTTGAAAAAAAAAGAAAAGGGGAAGTGCTGTGGATATCCCTCTGTATAAATAAAAAGCTTATTGGCCAGTAGCCAGGCAGGAAGTATATGTGGGACAAACAGAGAAGAGAATTCTGGGAAGTGGAAGGCTAAGTCAGGGAGATGCTGCCAGCCGCCAGGATGAGAAGCAGATGTTAAGATATCCGTAAGCCATGAGCCATGTGGCAACTTATAGATTAATAGAAATGGGTTAATTTAAGATCGAAGAACAGTTAGCAAGAAGCCTGTCATAGCCATTGAGTGTATAAGCAATATAAGTCTCTGTGTGTTTATTTGGTTGGGTCTGAGCGACTGTGGGACTGGCAGGTGAGAGAGATTTGTTCTGACTGTGGGCCAGGCAGGAAAACTGCAGCTACAAGTTCTCCCACAGGGAATGTGAAATAGTCCAACCTTATGCTAAATTTTGTATGACAGCCATTGGAAGTAATATGTAAACAATTTTCTAAATCTATAGTTTATCAGTACTTGGACAATATTTTACTAGCTGATCCAAATGCACATACGTTAGAAAGTATATTTGAAAAAGTAAGGAAAATTTTGCCTTGTTGGGGATTACCAATTGTTCCTGGAAAGATACAAAGAGGAGATTCTATTAATTATTTTGGATATGAAATAGGTCTACAAAAAATTAAACCCCAAAAGGTACAAATTAGGAGAGATCAATTTTGGACCCCTAATGACTTTCAAAGATTATTCAGAGATATTTCCCATCTACAAACTATTTGGGGGGTAAAAAATGATGAACTGAGTAATTTGTTCAAAACCTTAGAAGGTTACAGAGACTTAAACAGTCCAAGAAAATTATCAGCTGAAGCTGAGAGAGAATTGGACTTGGTGGAAAAGAAAGTACAGGAAGGACATGTGGATCTTGTGGATTGAAAGCTTGATTGCATTTTTTTTACCCTCTAAGCATTCTCCTACAGGAATTTTAATGCAGAGGGAAGATATTATATTGGAATGGATATTTCTACCAAATAAACTAAGTAAAAACTTTGTGGAAATATATCTGAATTCATTTTAAAAAGAAAATTAAGACTTCATTAATTAACAGGAATTGACCCAGCAGAAATTGTAGTACATTTAACTAAGTAGGACATTGAAAAATTATGGGCAGAAAATCAACCTTGGCAAAGAACTTGCAGTAATTTTTTTGGAGTGATTAAACATTAATATTCCTAAAGTGATAGAATTCACCTTATAAAGAGAGCTGATTGGATTCTGCCTGACATTGTATGGGAAACACCCATATGTGGAGCAGGTATATTTTATACAGAGGCAAACAAATAAGGAAAAGCAGGTTACAAAACAGAAAATTTAAGTAAAGTGGTTCAATGTCCTCATAATTCAGTTCAAAAATCAGAATTATATGCTATTCTGTTGGTATTAATGGATTTTTTCAGAACCTCTCAACATAGCTACTGACTCTCAATATGTTGAAAGAGTGGTATTGCATATTTAGACTGTAGAATTTATCTCTGATGTGTCAGAATTAACTTCATTGTTTATTTAGTTACAAGATATAATCAGGAATAGGAAGCATCCTTTAACCATAACTCGCATCTGATCCCATCCATGTCTGCCAGTCCCTCTGGCACAAGGTAATAATGAGATTGATAAACTATTAATAGAAAATGTTCTGGAGACCACAGAATTTCATTAAAAACATCATGTCAATAATAAAGGTTTAAAAAAAGGATTTTTCCATAACCTGGCCATAAGCCAAAGAAATTGTAAGGAAATGTCCTACTTGTTCTTTTTACAATTAGACTCCACTACCAGCAGAATATAACCCAAATGGTACAAAAAGGGATGAAATCTGGCAGATGGATGTGATTCACATTGTAGAATTTGGAAAACTGAAAGATGTACACCACACTCTTGATACTTATTCAGGATTCCAATGGGCAACTGCTTTGAATTCTGAAAAAGCTGACTCTGTAATCACTCATTTGCTAGAAGTTATGGCCTTGGGTATACCTGCACAAATCAAAACTGACAATGCTTCATCATATGTCTCTGGTAAAATGAAACAGTTTTTTTTTTTTTTTTGCTTATTACAATATAAAACATATTACGGGTAAACTACATAATCCTACAGGCCAAGTAGTTTTAGAAAGATCACACAGAACTCTAAAGGGTATGCTAAATAAACAGAAATGAGTAATAAACCCCCTCAGAAATAGAATACATGATGCTCTATATATGTTTTTGTGTTGGAGTATCTATCAGTTTTCAGCAAAGAATCCCTCCAAAATCAGCTTTGGATTACAAATTGCTCATGACAATTTCAATGGGGTTAGCTTAGATGATCTAGCCTCATAGACTATTTGAGTGAAGACCTGAGATAAGCCCCTCACTTTTGAATTATCTGGAGACTGGACAACAAATTATACAGTTACCACTCCCAGGACTTTAAAATTAACCCCCATTTTTTCAGGATCCCCTAAAAATACCTTCACCCACAAACAGCAGAAAGGAATTTTAAGAACATGATGCCCATATTCCCAAGAGGTGGGACAGGCAGTTTTTGATCTTTCAGTGGGTTTTGAGTTTGGGATTATTTTCATTGTTTAGGATGGTTGGTTACAAGTTGTTATTGTTAATGGTCAAGAAATAGTCTAAACAAATGAGATTAGATTTAAGGCTCTTGTTAAAAAAAAAGGAAAATAAAAAAGATATAGATATGAGGCAGATTATTGAATCTACTCTGAAGAAAAGATATAGAAATGATAGAAAAAGGCTAGATTATTCAGTATACTCTGAAAAGAAAAAAGAGAGCATATAGATATAATATAGATAAAAAGGTAGATTATCCAATCTAGTTATTATAAAGCAACTACCAGTTTTAAATATTTTACATTGGATTGGATTTTTGTATAATGTATACAAACTTTATATATTGATGCAAATTTGAAATTGGTTTTGTTAGAAAAGGCTATATCTATATTTCTAATCTTGCTCAGAATATTGTACTCATATAGTTCATTTAACAATGTAATGCAATTTGCTAATCCTTGAAAGTTATTATTACCAACTATTAGGACATAAAGTAATTAAAGTTAGTAGCTAGTAATTACAATTGAACTTGTAGTCACATTAGGTGTGTTTTCATGGTCAATCAGAGATATATTATATAGAGAGAGGTCATCTTCAAACCCTTCAGAGATCTACAGAATGTGGCATTTAAGGTATTTTAATAACATAGATTTTTTTCTTTTTTTCATGACTATGAGACATGTCGGTTCCTGACAATACCAATCTACTTCAGAGAAGATATGAGCATTGAACAACCTCCAAATGGAGTTAACTTTAATTGTGGCAAAAGTTAGCCACTGGGCAAGAAAGTGCCCTCACAATGACTGTTGACAGTATGCTGTCCAAAATGTACAAACAGGACACACTTGTAACCCTAACTCTGGGAAGACAGAGATAGACAGATCCCTGGGTCTTTCTGGTCAGTTTGAGTCTAGCAAGAGACCCATTATTAAAAATAATAAGGTAGAGAGAGCCTAAGGAATGACATCTGAAGTTGTCCCTTGGCCTCCATATACACAAGCACACATGTGCATCTGCACATACATGAACACACACACACACACACACACACACACACACACACACACACACACCATACACACAAACTACAATGATGCAGTGAGTCATTCTATATATTAAGTTTGGAAGACAACATTCAAACTGAAGTCCACTAGTGAGTCTGTGTATTACATATAGATAACTTAGATAAATTAAAATAAATAGTATTTTCAGTTCATTCTCCAGACTACTGTCATATGGAAAGTACTGAAATTTGAGTGAGTGTAGCTGTGCTGAATTTAGCCATCTCTCTGTTGTCTCCAATGAGGCAGCACAAAGTAGTACCTATAAGTGGGGAAAAGCCTGATGTGTCAGTTCTGCTTTCCTATTAGTTCTTACTCTCTTTGCTAGCTTGAACAAGAGGCACAACCATCAGGAGACTTTGTTTCCTAGTCTATACAGAGGAAGAGTAATAATTCCTAATAGTGTTATTAGATACATATTCGAACAGTTACACACATTAAGCACTAAATAAATACTATCACCAGTACTATCAAGTATATGAGTAAACTTTGAATTATACTTTAATATAATTGTGTACCCTGACTCTCTTTGTATCAAAGCCTTGATCCTTCTACATACCCAAAGAAATTCACCTATTTTTACCATTCTATTTTTAACACTTCAGATCCATTTTTGTCAATTCAGACACTTAACCTGTTTTAACCTTCGTCAATAATCATCAGATGATCTGAGTCAAACCATACCCCAGAGAGGAGGAAAAGGAGAAGTAAGTGGAAACATCACCCAGATAGCTAATGGGGAAAGGCAAAAAGAAAATGCAAGCTGCTATAGTAATATTTGAACCCTGAAGTGACCTATGCCTAAACCACATTCTTGAAATGGTTATTGAGTCAATAATGTCTCTATTTTGACTGAACAGGTCTGACACAGAAGTTGACAGTCGAGAAGATCTAGTTCTGTTATTAGGCTTCTGTACTGAAAGTAGCTCTCTTGAACTAATAAATCAGTACAGACCACTGGAGTTGACACACAATGAATCTTTATTCAAGGCAGGTCTCTTGAACTAACGAATCATTACAGACCACTGGAGCTGACAAACAATGAATCTTTATTCAAGGCTTGACATGATTCTTCTACTGAACCACTGCAATGGAATGAACTAAAGTTTTCCAAAATTTGTCCACTGGCCCATATTTGGAGTAGGATCTGTCAAGAGGTCAAGCTAATTGTTGATGTTAGGGTCACTGGTGTCTGTATAAGAAGAAACTGAAATGGAAACACAGGCACATACAGTGGAAAATTTTTGAGAAAGCAGAGGGAGAAGACTGAGAAGTCAGATAAAAAAGCCTCAGGGAGAGAAATAAACATGCCAACACCGTAAACTTGAACTTTTATAACGTTTAAGCTTTTTTTTTTTTGTAACTAGGATAAAATATATCTCTATTGTCTAAGCCAAAAAAATTATATAAGATAGGATAGAAAGTGAATTAGGTGCATTTGGATAGATAATAGAATATTTTGACTGAGTTTGTCAAATGAAAATGGACTAGACATTGTTGATGTATTTATTGCTCATTCTCAAGTTCTTGGGAAGCTGGTAAGGAGAGTTCAGCTCCTAACCCCCAGAGGAGGCAGGGACAAGCGGGGGCATCATTCCCCCATGCTTATTACCACATGTCAGACAAGGGGTTTGTGCCCAGCTATTTCACTCTCACACCCTCAGGGACAACTTGCCTATGACAACAGTGTCAGCTTTACTATGCTGGCAAGGAGAAAGACCCACGCACTTTTCTGAGGGTAAGAGAGAGGGTCAGCTTCCTTATCTGTTGCAGGTGTAGAGGGTCAAGTAGTAAGGGGGGCATCTCTCCCCTGCCAATACCACCACATGACAGATGAGTAATAGGAACAGCTCTCCCATGCTCACAAATTTGGGGCTGGCTCACCCACACCTCTACCAACAGGGTCAGCTCTACTGTGCTGACTAGGTGAGGTGCAGGGCCTGCTCTCCCAAGTGCTATAGCTAGTAAGGGGCAGAGACAGCTCTCCCACTCTTATGACCTCAAGGCCAGCTCTCCCACTTGCCTGAGATGCGGAGGGGTGGCAGTAGGGACTTTCTCCCCCACTCATGCCACCATATGGCAGATAAGGGGCAGGGCCAGATCTCCCATGCTCATGTTCTCAGTTCTGCTAACTTGTACACACACACCCTGTGTCAACAGGGTCAGCTGTGCTGTGCTGCAGGGCCTGAGTGTTGCAGCTGGTATCCTTACATATTTTTATTTTTCCTCTACATATATCTGTGTAGGTCTTTATACTTTAATTTATCCTTCCATTAAATTTCAGCTTTTATTGAAGCCTTTCATTCAGATTTATGGTCTATGATTGTATTTAAGATCTATATTCATTTTTAATTTTCAAATACTTATGTTTAGTGTTGACGGTCTTCTACCCTGTTAATTTTTTGCCTCTATCTGTTACTTCTTTGAAAATCCAGTTGTATATTATCAGAAATACCTAAAATATTTAAAGGTAAAAATCTATTCTTATTTATTCTTTGTCTTGCTCACATTTGTTTTCTTTCCTTGAGTACTTACTGATTATGATCAAGTACTTCTATTTGATGAAACTTAATCTGTGGATTTCATAGATGTAGGCTTTGGACAGTTATTCATAGATGATTTATGTGTGTTTGTTAGTCAACAGGTGTACTACTGTAACTGAAATATTTTTGAGGTTTAATGTGTTTCAATCATGTTGGTTGAAATAAAACTCTGGTCCTTTCTGAAGAAGATTCTTAAAAATAAATTACTGGATTGGAGTGTGATAGGGATTGCTATTATTATCATTTCTCTCCATATGAAGATAGGTTTCTATTTTGGATTTCTCTGATGAGTGACTCACTTTGTGTCTTGCTTACCTATTATAATGATGGATCACCTTTAAGAGCTACAGAACTTGTAAAGTTACTGAATGTAGCTTCTCCATTTACCTAGGTCTACCAATAGGATTTCATTTTAACTTAAAAAATACTGGAATACTCACATGAACATTTGTTCTATAAGCATTTGTACTTTAAATAATAATACATTATGTTTTGAAATTAAAATATGATTATATCATTTCCCTCTTCCATTCCTGCCATCAACTTCTCCAGGATAGCCCAAAGTTTTCTCTCAAAATCATGGCCTCTTTTAATTTAATTGTTGTTAAACAACTTTGGGCTATGAACTTGCCTCAGAACTGCCTCATCATGTCTCATAAATTTGGGTATGTTGTATTCATTTTCTTTCAATTTTAGAAAGTCTCTATATTTTTTTAAAATTTTTGTCTTGATTTCTTTTTCATTCAACAGGTAGTTGTTCCGTTTCCATGAGTTTGTAGGCTTTCTGTTGTTGTTGATATCTAGCTTTAATCCATGGTAGTAAGATAAAATGCAGGGTGTTATTTCAATTTTCTTGTATCTGTTGAGACTTGCTTTGTGACCAAGTATGTGCTCAATTTTGGATTAAGTTCCATTAGGTGCAGAAAAGTAGGTATATTTTTTGTCTTTGAGTGAATGGTTCTGTAAATATCTATTAGGTCCTTTTGGTTTATGACTTCAATAAGCGCCAGTATTTGTCTGTTTTGTTATTGTCTAGATGACCTGCCCATTAATGAGAATGTGGTATTGAAGTCTCCCACTATCAGTGAGTGAGGGTCAATATGTGATTTATGCTGCAGTAGTGTTTATTTTGCAAACTTGAGTACTCTTGTGTTGGGGCATAGATGTTAATAATTGCAGTGTTTTGTTGGTGGATTTTTCCTTTGATTAATATGTAGTGTCCTTCCTCATCTCTTTTGATTAGTTTTGGTTTGAAATCTAATTTTTTAGATATTAAAATGGCTATACCAGCTTGCTTTTTAGGTCCATTTGCTTGCCATATCTTTTTCCAACCCTGTAGCTTGAGGTAATGTCTATTATTGATATTGAGGTGTGGTTTTTCAGATGCAGCAGAGGGTGTCATCCATTTTTGCATCCATCCTGTTAGTCCATATCTTTTTATTGGGGAATTGAGACCATTGTCATTAAGACTAATCAAAGAGCAATGCTTGCGCTGGGTGATGGTGGCACATGCCTTTAATCCCAGCACTCAGGAGGCAGAAGCAGGCAGATCTCTGTGAGTTCAAGGCCAGCCTGGGCTACACAGTGAGTTACAGGAAAGGCACAAAGCTACACAGAGAAACCCTTTCCTAAAAAAAAACAAAAACAAACAAACAAACAAAAACAAAGCTACACAGAGAAACCTTGTCTCAAAAAACCAAACCAACCAACCAAACAACCAAACAAGATTAGTGTTTACTGAGTCCTATTATTTTGTTTTTGTTGTTGTTATTGGTGTGTGTGTGTGTGTGTGTGTGTGTGTGTGTGTGTGTGTGTTTGTGTATGTGTGTGTGTGTGTGCTTCCCAACTTTTGAATTGTTCGTCTGGTATTGCTTATTCCTTTGTGTTTTCTTGGGTTTATTTAAACTCTTTAAGTTGGTGTTGTGGAATATTAGTTGAAGATGTATTACATTATTTTATGCTGTGGAACATTTGTTTAATGATACAAAGATATCTTGTGTTCTTTTATTTTGCATTTGTTTAACTCAGTGAAGCTGTGTTACTTTGCCTGCCTAAAACACCTGATGATCTAATGAAGAGCTGAATGATTAATATTAAGGCAAGAGAAAGGATTTTCAGGGCTGACAGGCAGAGAGAATAAATAGGAGAATAAATCTATGAAGAGAGGATCATGAAGGAGAAAAGAAGGAGAGAAGATATCAAAGACTAGCCACCCAGCTACACAGCAAGCCATGGAGTAGGAAGTAAAGAAAAGTGTACAGAACAGAGAAAGATAAAAGCCCAGAGGCAAAAGGTAGATGGGATCAGTTAAGCTAAGAAAGCTGGCTAGAAATAAGCCAAGCTAAGTTTGGGCATTCATAAGAAAGAGTAAGCCTAGTGTATTTATTTGGAAGCTGGGTGGCAGTCCCCCAAAGACCAAAGATTAAAAAAAGGAAAACAAAGACAACAACAACTATAGGATGCAGTTTTCCTTCTAGCACATTCTGTAGGGCAGGATTTGTAGATAAACATTGTTTAAATTAGAGATTATTACGGAATATCTTATTTTCTCTATCTATGGTAATTGACAGTTTTGTTGGATATAGTAGTCTGGTCTCGCAACTGTGGTCTCTTAGAGTCTATAGCACATCTATCCAGGACCTTCAGGCTTTTAGAGTCTGTACTGAGAAGTTATAATAGGTCTACCTTATATATTACTTGGCCTTTTTCTTTTGTAGCTTTTAATATTCTTTCTTTGTTCTGTACATTTAGTGTTTTGATTTTTATGTGTTTAGGGGAATTTCTTTTCTGGTTTATTCTTCTTAGTGTTCTATAAGCTTCTTTTACAAGTTTTGATAGGCATATCCTTCTTTAGATTAGGAAAATGTTCTTATGTGATTTTGTTGGAAATATTTTTTGGGCCTTTGGCTGGGTTTCTTTTCTTTCCTATATTCTTATCCCTGTATTCTTAGATTTGGTATTTTGATAGTTTCCCAGAATTCCTTGCTATTTTGTGCCAGAAGTTTCTTAGATTTAACCTTTTCTTTAACTGAGATATCCACTTCTTTTATTGTGTCATCTTTGCTTGAGATTCTTTTTTCCATTTTGTATATTTTGTTGGTGATGGTTGTTTCTGAGGTTTCTGTTTGAGTTTGTACATTTTTTTTGTTTCCAGATTTCATTCAGTTTGGGTTTTCTTTATTGAGTCTATTTCCAATTTTGGGTCTTGAGGATTTTGTTCATTTCCTTCCATTGTTTATTGTGTTTTCACAGAATTATTTATGGGGTTTATTCATTTCCTGTTTAAAGATCTGTATCATTTTCATAAAGGTTATGTTAAAATCCTTTTTACTGTGATTCAGCTATGTTGGAATATTCAGGTCTGCTGTACTAGGATTGCTGGGCTCTATTGTAGATACATTGTTCCAACTGTTATTGATTGTATCTTCATGATGGCAACTAGGCATCTGTGTTTTAGATAATTGTAATTATAGGTGAAGATATTTGATCTTATTTTTGTTGGGTAGGTGTTTTTCCCCTTGATTTCTGTTTCCCTATCTGATTATTAAGAGAATGTGGTGGCTGTGCATTGCCCCACTAGAAATTCTCCTGGGATCTTGATATGTATGACCATTGGAGACTTCAGGTAAAATGTATTTCTGGGATTGGGAGCTGACACTTAGGAATGAGGATAAGCTTGGGAAGTTCAAGGGTATCTATAGGAGGGAGGAAAGCAAGATGTGCCTCCAGCATCTGCTTAGTACCCTAAAAATGGAGACAGATAGTAAAGAGAGGCCTCAGCAGAAGGTCTGCTACATACCTGGGTGTGGACAAATTTTTAAACAGTCTTATTAAATAAGAAAAATAGAGCCAATAACAGAGGTAATAGCCAAAAGAGATCAGAGAAATAACAAATAGCCATGACTAGCCTTAGCTTATCACCATGCCATAACTTCCCCAGAGAGAGCTTCCTCCTGTCTAACCTGCACTTTTATTGCCTTCCTGTTCTGCCTTCTCATTGGCTCTAAGCCAAGCCACATCACTTCCTCATCACTGTCTGTCTATACAGACCTCCAGGTCTCTATGGTTGGTTCTGGGATTACAGGTTTGTGTCACCATTCTTGGCTGTGTCCTTGAACACACAAAGACTCTGCCCACCATGTGTTCAGATTAAGGGTGTGGGCTCCCACTGCCTGACTTCTGTTTATGGCTTTGCTATGACCGCTGATCTCCAGGCAAACTTTATTATCATACAAATAAAATACCACATTTCAGCACAAATAAAATATCACCACATTTCTCCTTTTTATTCTAATAAAAAGAAAAAAGAAAAAAATGTAACCAATATAAAATATATATAATAACTACAATAACTATATACAATATATATATAGATATCTCAAAAATGTCTAGTTCATTTTCATTTGACAAACTCAGAAAAATATCCCATTATTTATCCCATTTTTGTAAGTCCAAAATGTACCGGAATCACTTTTTATCCTAACTTATATTACTATAAGAGAACTATTTATAATGTCTTTCAAATTTATATACTTTACACCTCTTTAGTGAGTTTCTTTTCTGAAATTCTTAACAAGGAAAATTATAACTATGTAGTCTTCAACTAACTATAACTATAACTATCTAATCTTCAACTCCCTCAGAGACCCAAGAAGGAAATAATATTACTTAATAAAACAGGAAGTGCAAACAAGTGATTTCCAAAAAAAAAAAAAAAAAAAAAATGTGAGTTGACAGAAACAGCCAGCTGCCTGGTCAGTCACCTGAGGTTTCTCCTCAACATTGGGGCATCATCTTTATCCTATAGGCTTAGCATATCTGAAAGAGTCATTTGTGAAGTAGGCTGTACACAAGGCCTACAGTTTGACCTCACATTTGGTGAGAGTAGTCCATGTACCAAATAAACCTGAATTCCACCAGTGTCCTTTCATGATTCTGGATTTTAAATTCTGGAAATTGTTGGTGTTTTTGGAATTCAGATGTCCATTCTTCTTGGCATGTGTGTGGCTTCATCTCAGCATCCTGTTCTTCTCCACATCCCATTCTTCTCGGCTTGTGGGTGGCTTCATCTCTTTTATTAAATGCCAGTCTGCCTTTGAGAGGTTAGATTCTGCCAGCCTAGTTACTCTTTCAAGAATACTGTTTCAGCTATTGTTCTACTGCACAGCAGAATCAGATTACACATTGGTCCACTGCCTGTTCAGTTACCTTCGAAGAAAGGGGCACTGTACCTTTTCTGGATTGCAAAGGCAACTTCATGGATGGTGCCATATTGTCCTGGCCTCAGAGGATGCCTGTTGCTAAAGCCACAACCATATTTGTCTTGGCAAGGATTGGTAGTCCTTTGTTTTGTGTACTGTTTGTCCATTTTGTCCTGTTTGTCAGCAGCTGATTCAAGGACACTTTGCTGTTCAGTGGCTAACTTTTGCCACAATGAAAGATAACTCCATATGTATTTCTTCAATTCCCATATTTTTTCTGAAGTAGAATGGTGCTGACAGAAGCCGACATGTTTCATAGTCATAAAAAAGGAAAAAAAATCTAAGTTATTAAAACATTTTAAATACCATATTCTATAGATCTTTGAAAGGTGTGATAATTACCTGTCTATCTAAAACATATCTCTGATTAGCCTTGAAAACATACCTAATATGTCTACAAGTTCAATTGTAATGTCTAACTAATAACTTTCATTTCTTTATATCCTAGTATTTGGTAATAATAACATTCAAGTATTAGAAAATTGCATTACATTGATAAATGAACTGTATAAGTACAATATCCTGAACAAGATTAGAAAAAATACATACATCATTTTCTAACAATATCAATCTCAATAGATGTATAATTTGTATACTATATATAAAAATCCAATCCAATGTAAAGTATTTAAAACTAGTAATTGCCTTTTATAAGTAGATTTAATAATCTACCCTTTATCTATATTGTATGTATATCCTCTCTTTACTTTTCAGAGTAGATTTAACAATCTAACTTGTATTTTATATATATAGTCAAGAATCTTAAATCTAACCCCCTTTGTTTAACCCTTTTCCTAACTACTAACAACAGCAACAACTTGTAATCAACCCTCATAATGAATGAAAATTATCCCAGACCCCTGGTCATGATTCCCTGCAGAAAACTGATAGAGACTTGAACAAAATAAACATTTATAGGCAGTTAAATAAATTCTTTTTTCTACAATTAATTACTACTATATATGACCATTAATATCATAACAAAAGTTTAAAAAATATATATTAATCTTATAAATTTTGATGTAAAATTCATACCTTAAGAAAAGTTTAAAGAATCAAAATAGAATCAAAGGATTGAGATTAGTAGCAATAGAGTAGTCTCTTAACTTTTTTGTTTTCTTCTGTTACATATCAGAAGATGGCTCTTTCTTCTGGCATGATATAAAGATTTTGCATTTTCCTTTAAACAGCATGCTTTGGTTTAAAGAAGGAGAGAGCCATTCTCCAACTCCAAAGCCAGTTTTAATTTTTAATTGAACTGGGATTAAAAGAAGCCCCCTTGTGTTAAGTGTCTGAAGAGAAGAGGAGAAACAAACATTTAGAAAGACTTATGAAATTTTATAGGTGATATACCAAAATTTACTATTTTTCTTGGGACGTTTTTTTCTAGATGATTTGTTCTTTTTCCTCAGATGTCTCATTTGTTCAATGTTCTTCAGATTCCTTACCCTTCATTCTTCTGAAAGGCAAAATCTAAAACCTTTCCCCAAGGCTAACTTTGGCTCCCCAACTCCCTTTTGGCATGTTATATCTGATTAAACAAAAAGCATTTGTTAGTGGTATAAGTTAATTTAAATTGGATGGTCATACTGGTTGGTAAAGTATCACCTCTTCTAATTAAGAGGTCTCTCTTGTTTAAATCAAATCTTTATCAATTTTGATGGTATCCACAGCTTATCTTCTCCTGCAGAAACAAAAGCAAAACCTAGTCCCCAATGTGACACATATCCTGGTTTCCATTCTGAGGTCAGCACATCCTTAAAGTTTAGAGGCTGATTTAATTCTGTAGTTTTTTTCTATTATTAAACAGTCTGTAGTTTCTCTTTGCTTAAAGGCCATTGCTGAACCTATACAGACTTTTCTCTTAACCATTTTAACGGTAGAGTAGTTGGTGTCTTTTAAAGGTCAACAGTTGTGCTTTGTTCTTGTACCATCTGGATGGCTGGTGACTTCCCTATATAGTATTTCCTAATATTTCTCTCAGAAACATGTGTTAGTTTATGGTTTGCTTTTGAAGTTGGAAGAGTATTCCATTGTTGTAACAGATCACCACCCCATAAATTCATAGCTAGATTAGCCACATATGGATTTAATTTTCCTCTCTGTCCTTCTGGCCCCATTCATTTGGTCCATCTTGGGCTCTGTTTCACTTGAGATAATGTTCCAATTCCTAACAGCTGAACATTTACCTCCTGAAGAGGCCAATTTTGATGCCAAAATTATGGTGCAATTATTTTAACATCTGCTTCTGTGTCTACAAGACCTTCCAAGAGATCATCATTTTTTTGTATTTTTAATTTTAGTCTTTCTTCATTTATAGAAGTTTGCCAAAAAAAAATTCTGTATGATTTCTCCTGAATTTTCTTTTCTCTCTGCTACAGCTTTTCTATCACCCTGAGCTATCTGGTTTATTCCAATAGTCATTTGTTTATTTTATTGCTCTGAGAAGGGGTTTCTTTCTATGATGACAGGAAAGCACTGAACTGAATTTGCCATGGAGCCTGCAAAAGGACCCTCAGGGAGTTTCCCAATGGCAGAGGCAAAGGATTACCTTGTCTGTCCTTTGTTGATCTACATTTGTTAGTCCAGTATTAATATTCACCACACCTTCTACATAATACAGAAGTGAATGGCGTTCTGTTGCCATTCTTCCTTGAATAAACATTATTTCTAGGAATGACCTGTCTATAGTCCTTTTTCAGGTGACCTTGTTTTCTGCAATTAAAACAACTGATATTATTATTTTTCCTTATTCTTTTGATATCACCTCTCCTATTTGTATGTTGTCATGGTCATGAGACTCAATATTAATTGTGTCCTAGATCTAATCCTCCAAGGGTGCTGATTTTGCTGTTAACAGTCTGATTATTCTTTTGCATGCTGCATCCACCTTCTCAAAAGCCAAAGTATCAATTATTATCTGTCTAGCTTCTGAATTTGATATCATTCTATTTACTGCTAAAGACAGCCTTTGAAAGCAATCTGTGAAGGATTCTTTGAGGTTCTGTAAAACTTTTGTAAATGATTCACCTTTCTTTCCTGCTCCCTCAATTCCATCCCACATATTCTTGGATGCTATATGGCATAGAATTACAGTTTTGTTATCATATAACCATTGTCTTTGTATATCAGCATAATTGCCTTCTCCAAGAAGCTGTTCCTGGAAAATTTCCACACCTTTAGCCCTACGTCATTGTTCCAACATCTGCTTAATAAATGGAGAATGCATGCCATATGATACTATAGGTTCCTTAAATCTCCTTAAATCTAACTTTCCACTGGAGTCAAGTTAGCTCATAAACACCCTTGAGCATTTGGCAGTTCATGTAAGGTTACTGGGTAGATTAAAGTTTGGTGTCTGGTAACCTGAGGCTGTTTTGCTGCAACTGTGTAATTCAATCCTGAGATTGGTTTACATTAAATTCTTCTGTCTGGGTCTGAATTTCTCTATAATTCATTTTAACAGGTTTTTCTAATGCTTTTATCTTGGCACTCAAATTGACCAACCTTTGTAACTTCTAAAATAAAAAATGATAAAACAAATCCTATTCATAATTGTTGCTACATACATCCCATCAACATTAATTATCCCCTCATTTAATTGTTACATTTTCAGACTGCCTAATGTATTATCAAACAAAGACCAAATTCTTTCCATTGTATAAATATTTTCCACTTTTTAATGTGGGAAAAATCCTCTTTTAATTAATTTCTCCCTTTAAGATATCTTAATTGACTTACCAAGTCTGCCAACTGTGCAGAACATTAGAAGTCTGAGGTAATTCAAAGCAGCTACTGAGTGTGGTAGCAGTCCAAGATGGGAATCTAGAGAGAGCCACCACCCACCAAGAGAGAAAATAGCCAAAAAGACTTCAGCCAGGTGGGGTAGAAAATCAGCCATCTGCAGCTCTGGTCTGAGCCATGCAGCTCAAGCCTGAGCCTGGGATTCTGTAAGGCCACCAAGGGCTTTTTAGTGAGTTCTTACCACATTGGAGTGCCAAATGTAGACAAATTTCTAAATGGTCTTGTTAAATATAAAATACAGAGACAGATATAGGGGTGAAAACCTAAGAGATCAGAGAAATAGGGAAAGCTAGCATCACCTCACCAATTCCATATACTGATTTACTTCAAAGAGAAAGATGGGCTTTGAACATACTCCATATGAAGTTTATGTTCTTGGCAAAAGTAGCCATTTGGGAAAGAAATTGCTCTTGCCTGGACTGCTGATAGTATGTTGTATAAAATGGACATGCAGGACCCATAGGATGGCAATTACTGAACTTTATAAGATGAGATGCTTCTTCAGATTCCTGCTTCATAGAGGAGACTGACAGATATTTTACATGACACAGCAAGAACCGAATGAGAGACTCTGGGCCTATAGGCTGAAGATTGATGCCACAGTGTTGCAGAGGAACATTGGATGACTGTCCAGGCAGGCAGCTGTCTCATCATTTCCAGAATTTTGGAAGTTGCTTACAATGTTCTTCCTATTTACTTATGAAATATATCCTCCTGAGTTCTTTGATGTATTTGAAGATTAGTTAGTTAAAATTATAGTTTTCCTTAGTCATGATAAAAAAATTAGATATGAAACTTTAGATTCACAAACACAGGATAGATAAAATATTTTGTTTAATTTTGTCAAATACAGATAGACTAGAAATATAACTAATTCCTTCATGATAACTGTTTGTGATATGTAAATTTACTAGGTTAAAGTTAAAATCCTTCTTTTTTATTAGACAGAAAAGGAGAAGTGTGCTATGGGATGGTCTGTATGTCAAATTGTTCTGATTGGTCAATAAATAAAACACTGATTGGCCAGTGGCCAGGCAGGAAGTAGGTGGCCAGGCAGGAAGTAGGTGGGACAAGGAAAGAGGAGAATTCTGGGAAGCAGAAGGCTGAGGCAGAGAGACAATGCCAGCCACCTCTATGACCAGCAGCATGTGAAGACGATGGTAAGCCACCAGCCATGTGAAGGTATAGATTTATGCAAATGGATTAATTTAAGCTATAAAAACAGTTAGCAAGAAGCCTGCCATGGCCATACAGTTTGTAAAGCAATATAAGTCTCTGTGTTTTACTTGGTTGGGTCTGAGTGGCTGTGGGACTGGCAGGTGACAAAGATTTGTCCTGACTGTCGGCAAGGCAGGAAAACTCTAGCTACAGAAGTGCTGGAGGATGTTATTCTGTATGTTGTGAATATATATTGCTCTGATTGGTTGATAAATAAAATGTTGATTGTCCAGTAGCCAGACAGGACATGTAGGTGGGTCAAGCAGATGAGGAGAATTCTGGGAAGAAGTGGGCTGAATCATGAGTAGCCAGCCAGACACAGAGAAAGCAAGATGACAAGGCAGAACTGAGAAAAGGTACCAAGGCACATGACTAAATATAGATAAGAATTTTGGGTTAATTTAAGTGTAAGAGCTAGTCAGTTATAAGCCTTAGCTAATGGCCTAACAGTTATAAATAATAGTAAGACTCTGAATGATTATTTTATAAGTGGATGCAGGACTGTGGGTGAGAAAGTTTTGTATGGACCATGAGGGGCTGGGCAGGACACTGAAAATCTTCCAACTACATCTGACTATTTCTTCAAATGTCTAGATAGTTAAATTTATTGGATTTTTTGTGGTTAGTAAAATGCTATCTTACTTTTCATTATAATAGAGAGTATAAATTTATAAGGAGATGTCCAGATGGCACTAAATGCCATGACATGATGAACATGGGTATAGGACTATAGAATATGAATACTGAGTTAAGTTACAGAGTTGAGACTCCTCATCTTCTAATTCATTTGTATAAGTTTTAATATCCACTTTACATGTTCACATGAAATGAAACAAGACATTACTAGTTCCATCCCATAAACCCCAATGGTACCATTCCTGGCACACTCTTGATAATCTAGATCTTCAAGTCTCCTTGTAAAAGAACAAATTAATGTGTTTTTGCTCTCCTACTGAGGAAGCCAGTATCTCAAATGATATTATCATATGCCTTATTTGGCTTTATATGAAGGAAAAGTAGTTTTCTTTCTATTTACTGGAAAAAAATCACCAACAATGACAACCAAGATATAGTATAAATACCACAGGGTAGCAAGATACCAACAACTGCACATCAAATGCAGCAGCTGGTATTATTACAATAAATGTTAAAGGAGCAGTTGGAAATCACCAGTTTTAAATCTCTGCTAATGCAGAGATCTATAAATCCATACTCTATTATAATAAAAAGTAAGAGAGCACTGTGGGAGCCCATTTTCAGGTTCCTATGGCTTTATCCAGCAGGTCTGCATAGAGAGGATGATTAGGACCATAGGCCTGCATGCAGGTATCTGAGATGGTCTGAACTTGGCTGTGCTCGGGGGAGGTCTTTTGCTATACCCCTTGGCATCTCTATAAATACCCTAGGGCAGAGACAGTCAGGGCCCATTGGAATAGGTTCCAGGCCCTCTTAAGGCTATCCTTTATTTTCTACCTGTTTATCTCCACAATCTAAATCCTTCTATCTAATATTTCCTGTTGCTTGCACTCTAGAAAACTCTGGGGAACTGTGGAGTTTGTAGGTAAATGCCCCGCAGAATGGTGCCATGAACAGGGACTAAAGACAAAAAAAAATTAGGGACTAAAGACAAAAGAACAGGCACTAAAGACAAAGTAATAAGAACCAAAGACAAAGGAAAATAAAAGCAATATTTACTTTTATTACAGTTTTTGGCAAAAGTGCTGAGTCATGTGCTACCAGTGGAAAAAGAAAGGTACATGTCTAGTGTTGTAATGGAATATGAAACATGAATATTAATAAGAGGCAGGGGTTTTTATCGTCAAGAAAAAAAGGAAAACAAAGACTGGAAGGATGTCTGATGCTGCAGTGTAAAATATCCTCTAAAAATTTTTATCTTGTGTCTCTTTCTCAATTTCTATCTGTGAAAAATAAGTATCAGTTATAGTGTAGTAATGTAGTATAAGAAAAACTTAGATGTGTAATATGGTGTAGAAAAAATTTAAGATAAGGCAACTAGACAGAAAATTTCTTCAATTTTCTAACTTTGGGGGCTATGAATGCATATTGGGAAAATAATCTTTTTTTGAGCTTTATGGGTAGTAAAAAAAACTCTTCTTTGAGCTTATCAGGCAGAAAAAGTTTCCTATGGAAGCTTTTGGCCTAGAGTCAGCTAAAATGCGAAGTCCAAGTGGCAGGAGAAAGTTATTTCTCCCTGAGGCAAAAAATGCGGGTATAAGAAGACAAAGTTTAAAGTTCAGAAGTTTTGGGAAAAGTCGTTCTTTCTCTCTTGGGGAAAAAAATCTTTCTCTTAAACTAAAAGCTTTTCTTGGATCAATTTATTGCAGAGTCCAGAAGACTGTTCCCCTGAGTTCTCTGAGAGTACTTGAATCTTTCCTAAAAGGAGAAGCATGATAGAGTTTGTAGAATCCAGGCAAAATAAAAGTTGGCATGGTATTTAGCTTTCCTACCCAACATTTCCATGGCCAATTATTCATGTGTAGAGGATCACCAATCACTTCATGGTAGAATATCACTCTTGTTGGATGCCATATTCTGGGTTTCCTTGAACCCTTGCTCAGTGTGAGTAGAGCTTCCTGAATACTCATCAATTTTATAAGCAAGCTTATACTTTCATATACATACTCTTACAGTGAAGGTCCTAGACTCCTGTAAGTGGTAGCCCTGTTAAGCCAGTTGTTTTTGTATTTTGTAGGGTTTTTGTAGCTTATAGAGGTAGTCTCTGTCAAGCTAGTTGTTTTTGTAGCTTATAAGGTTCACAGCTGGGTAAAACTGATGATTCCTTTTCTCTTTCACTAGCATGCACAGCTCCTTCCAGCCCTGTGAAAGCTAGCCAGTATAAACAGACATTTCCTGTCCTGACCACCCAGTCCCAAATGACTTACTCAGAGGCTTAATGTTACTTATAAATGCTTGGCCAATAGCTGAGGCTTGTTATTAGCTAACTCTTACATTTAAATTAACCCATATTTCTATTTATGCTTTGCCACAAGGTGGTACCTTTATCAGCATGGCACAATAATTTCCTACTGCCTTTGCATCTGGCTGATGACTCCTCTCTCTGCCTTTCTCCTTTCCATCATCTTCATGTTGGTTGCCTTGCCTATATTTCCTGCCCAGCTACTGGCCAATCAGTATTTTATTAAACCAATTTGAGTGACAAATCTTTACAGTGTACAAGAAGATTATTCCACAGCAGGTCAGTAGTGATGAAACTTCCAAGCCAGGACTAGCTTTACAACTCCTTGTCTCAGGACTCAGGTATGTGGTCTTAGCAACATGGTCTTAGCATCATGTTCTTAGGAGTAACCAATATCTTTGGCAGTAGATTATAATGTATGGGTGTTTACAGGACCTCACTTGCCAATACCTCCAAAAAGAGGTAATTCATTCCCACCTTTGACATTTTTTGAAAGTCTATGGTGTATAGTAGGGGTATTATTTCCCCATTATAGGGGAACTTGAATTTATCTTCCCCCTATCATATTGGTATATGGAACTTCTACAATAGTAGGTTTAGTGGCACAAAGATCATGGAAGTAACCAACCACTTTCTGATTGGATTTAAAGACTGTTTCACAAAATGAAATCTATACTTGGCACCAATATCTTGCTAAGGTCCTGTGCCTGGACAGGTCATAGGCCACAGGGGAGAATGTACTACTATTTTTCTGCTAACTGGATATAGTATTCAAATAATCATTATACTCATATATTCACGAATCTCTCTACCCTTATCAGAGAAGCTTCTATTTATAATAGATGATACTTAACACAGAAATCCACAGCTGGTCCAGCTGGTCATGATCTAGAAAATAAGATACTATAGAATAGTCAGCCCTAAATTGGACATTAACATCATATTCTTTCTTCCAAGGCTTAGGGGCCATTGCAAAAGAGGGTCAGAAATATGATAAAAGCCTGAGGCATAGATGACAATAAGGAAACAACCACTGCTTGACACAATAGCGGAGCTGCAAAAATGAATTAATGGAGATTGTGACAGCATGTACAAGGCCTGTGCAAATTCAGCCAGATCAAGTCCTAGCATGGAGAGTGGAAGTGGGCACCAATTCCCACCCATATCAGATGAGCTACTTATAGCTGATAGCTGCTAGATAAGGGAAAGTAGTTTTTTAAGAGTATATCTCCCAGGGTAGATTGACCAGGCTCCAGTGGAAGGCCACACATCTAAGAATGTATGGGCAGAATAGATTGTACTGGATTTTTTTAAGAATTAAAGGATATATAGTTGGGTGGGAATTGAGGGTAGATCTTGGCGGAGGTGGAGAATCAGTGGATGTGATCAAAACATATTGTGCAAAATTCTCAACTACTCTTTTAAAAAGAAAATGTCTCTGGTCAAGGATGGGAAACCAAAGGATATATTGATATCATTTCAAAGATGGATATAAGGACAAGATAAATGGAATACATCTTGGAGTGGGAGACCTTGTTGGTCACTGTACAAGCAGCTGACGACTCAAGGGATTTGGCAACCACCTATGTAGCCTCAGCTCTTGAGTACAGTAGCTACAGAGCCAACAGGTAGTTGATAAAGTGCTGCCTCCTACCAGTTCATTTTCAGAATTAGTCAACTACTTGTTCATCTTTTCTCAGATATGTAGAAGCATCTAAGAAAGAAGGCTTAGAACACAATATTTATGCCTACAGTTATGTTCATTTCCTATAAATTAATACTGCAAACAGAAAATCATATCCATTGAGACATGGTGGTAGTGAGGAATAGCTTCTTTTAATAAAGTTTAATCTTCTTTGAATTGATCCGTAGGTGACACTCTCTCTTCTTTCTGACCTGACTTCAATTTAAATATTCCCTCAAAGGGTCATGGTATATTTTCTTGAAGCAGATATGGTATCTATCCTAATATCCTATTCCTCAAAGTTTAAGCAACCTGTTTTTTTCTTCTTTTTTTTCCCCTTTATTTTTGGAAGAACATCAAGTGGTGTGCATCCTGCTGCATCTGGCTACTGTATTGGTGGCACTGTGTAGGAGGCCTGCTTCCGACCGACTCCTGTAAAGGAAATAATAGTAACAATTCAGCTCCATACTGGGCTGTTATTAAATATTTTGAATGGAAATCTTGTAATTAAATTGCAATTAATGTTGTATTAAAAGATTATTTAATGAAGCAGATCATGCTGGGAATGAGTATTATACTGGATCCAAGGAGCCTGCCTCCTATATACCTGGAAAAAGTCCTGACTATTGTGGAAAATAAACATGATGATGTTTGCCAGCTTCAAAGAATAGGCTTCACACTAGAACTATCAAGACCTGTTGCTTTCAGCACACATGCGTGTGTGTGTGTGTGTGTGTGTGTGTGTGTGTGTGTGTGTGTGTTCCTCGAATAAAAATGATGCCAATGACTCATGACAAGTTGAGCAGAAGTTTCTAGCTTTAACTGCAATATTTAATCTGGAAGTATTTCACATAGAAAAACTCTGTGTATGTTATTTAAAACAATTCCTCTTCCTATTTTTATTGCTTTCATAGTTTTCTTTCTTTTGGACAAGTTTTTCAGTTTTATACCTAATTCTGGAGTAAAAACTTATTAGTACTGAGAAGTTGGTGACATCACTGTAACATTATCTCATTACAGGCCAATATAGGGTTTTCTTTACCAAGAAATTGGACTCTGTTTAGGGAAAATGACTTTTAAGACAAATATGTAGTTGCTGTGATTTCTAAAGCTTATTGGCAAAGGCTGCTTGAACATTCCTCTGTGCCAATTAAGAACCAGTGTACCTGCAGAAAAAGCATGCAGCTGATTTATATGAGCAAGTCCTCCATTGACATGGTTGAATGCAGCACTAACCTTGTCTTTGATCTTTACTCATTAGATAGCAAGCAGTAGAGCCTCTTTCCACAGTTATAGTAAAACATATGTAGTTGTTGATCAAATTTCCCTGGGGGGACAAATTCATCACCATGTGAGAGCCATTGTTCTAATGTGATCTTGTAATCATTCATAGCATGGGCTATTATACTTTTCATTTAATAGATGGGGGAAACTGGGGTTCTGAGAATTAATGTCCCATGTGGCACAATCCCTAGTTTTTTTCCTGCCTAGTTTCTGTAGACTGCTATACAATGTGATAAGTAGAGTGGACTCCAGGGTTAGCTTTGGATCATATGGAATGTAGATTAATTCACATTTGAAGTCTTGAGTTTCTATCAACTAGTTTTAAACTGGGCAGAGGATAGAATTTTGGATAGAAGTCTAAAGAGCCACCCAGGATCCATACTTTTACATTCAATTGTCATAGGATAAGAAATTTTTGTGGATGATGTATTATCTAGAGTTAGTTCTTATTGTTCCTATGCATGTCTAAGGTCCTTCAAAGCCAAATGAAAAGGAGAGAGATAAATCACTGTGAGAAGTAGGTTCTGACTGTGTCATTTTGGGTACCCCTTGTCCTTCTCTCCTTTTCATATGTGCATTTATGCAAGCGGGGGATTAGATTTTGTTATCTTAGAAGTCCATTTTGGTTCTTCTGTCTTGCAAAACAGCTTAGCCAAGATTAACAGGAACATCCATTAGGTTCCCTTGAGACTCAGCATTACTTGATTAATTTGTATTAATTTGATGACTGACTTGGAAGGACTTACAGAAAGCCTCTCAGGAATAGCATCCTTCTACATACTTCTATGGGTCTGACCCCATCTAGTTCTGAGGGAAGTGTTCAAAGAAGAAAACTTCTTGTCACTACTTGTTTTTCTAGGCTCTAAAACCTATTACAAACAACCTGGGGAAACACCGCTGATTTGGCACCATAAAAGAGTATAAAGACTTTTGCTCAGAGTATATGGCTTTTATTAGGTTTCTGGTGGAAAGAACAGCAAAGCATTTCTTATTATATATCTTCAGGTTAGAATTTTATTGCTTTTGACCAAAGGCCATTGAAATATTTATAGAGCAAAGTGTAGATACAATGTGATTCAAAAAAAAAAAAAAAAAAAAAGAAATTAGAAAGATGAAAACTAAGAGTAAGTCTCTGAGAGTACAAAGACTGGATCCATTTTCATATTGTTTTCATAGAGGAAATCATCCTTGACTGCTTTAACTAGAGTCTAAAGTAGCTTGTGCTTCAGTAATCAACCCAATAGAAATATACATATGGCGTATGACTGCAAAATGCCACTATTAGGAAGAATTAGCCCTCAAACTTTGGGCTTTTTTTTTAAAAACAGATGACTTTGTACAAGTATGAACTCGTCTCACATGTACAAACCTTTTCAGGCTAGGGGATTTGAGCTTCTCCTGCCTTCAGTCATTAAGTATAAGCTTGCCTTGGGAAAGGACACTGGACAGGAATTGTGCACATTTAGATCACCTATGGGAGCTTTAGAAAATGCTGTGGCTAGGTTTCATGGTACTTGGCAATTCTGACTCATTTTACCTAGCATGTGATCTGAGTGGTAAGATTCTTAAAAATCTGGAGATGATTCCACTGAGTAGCTGAAGTTAAGAACTGTGCTTTATAGGCTTGTTTTTTGAAAGATAGCTTTTCTAAGTGATTCTTTGTTGTTGTTCTTTGTTTGTTTTCCTTGTGGAATAATAGTTCTGGCAAAATATTAAGGCTTTGTCAAAAGGTGTTCAATCTGACTCTTGATCAGATATGTACCCATAAGAGCCAACTTATCGTTGTCATCAGAGAGTCTTCATCTGATAACTGACAGAGGCAATGCAGAGATGCATAGCCAAACACACCAGCTGAGCTCTGGGAGTCCACTTGATGAGAGGGAGGAGAGATTTTATGAGTCAGCGGTGCCAAGGTCAAGACAGAAGAACCCACAGAGACAACTGACCTGAGCTCTTCGGAGCTCATGAACTCTGGACCAACAGTTAGGAAGCCTGCATGGGACTAACCTAGGCCCTATGCATGTGTGTGACACTTGTGGGGCTTGGTCTCTTTGTAAGGCTCCTAGCCCTCTCCTTGGCACATGAGCTGTCTTTTGGAAACTTATTCCCCATACTGGATTACCTCACCTAGCCTTGATGCAGGAGCTTGATCCTGATTCAACTTGATGTGCTACTCTGTTGATTCCCATGGAAGGCCTGCCCCTTTCTGAACAGAGAAGGAGTGGGTGGGTTGAAGATAGACAAGAGATGGGGATATGGCAGAACTGGAAGAGAGGAGTGAGGGGAAACTGGTATATAAAATAAGTGAAAAAATTTAATAAAAAGGAAAGACCAATTCAGTTAGATTTTCTTTGACTGACTCTGCTTTTTTATGTTTTAACTTATTATTATTGTTATTGTTGTTATTATTATTGCATGTGTTGTATGTAGTTTTAGGTACAGACACACATGTGCCATGGTGTGCATGTGAATGTCATAGGACAACTTTTGGGAATTAATTATCTCGTTCCACCATGGATTCTAGGAATTGAACTCAGGTCTTCAGAATTATGTAACAAGTGCTTTCACTCACTGAACCAACTCAGCAGACTTGACTCCATTTTTATCCTTTATTCCAGGCCTATGCATTAAGTTGTCCAGTGGACTCCCTTTAAATGTCCTTGAAGTCTGCAAATCCCATGAGTCTGAGACTAGATTCAAGATTGTGCTCTTAGAATTCCAACAACAAGAATGATTATTGGTGGAAGTATTAAGGCAACTCTATGTAGTTAAAAGGGAAGTTTATTTTGTGGGGTAAGTTACAAGTAAAGGGATAGGTTACAGGGTCCGAGAAAGGTGTAGTTCAGTCCAGCAGTGGTCTCTGGAGAACTCTGATAGGTCTACCTCCAGTGTTCAGGATCCAGGAACCAAGAGAGCCAGCACATCTGGATCTCAGAACTTAAAGGCTCTTGTCTCAGCCCCGCCATGTAGGCATGACAGTAATGGGTGTAGTACTTCCAGGTCATAGCTAGAATAGCCACCCAATACAGATGATAGGTACTTATTTTAAAGTAATAATTGTGGTTATGGCTAAAAGTTAGAAATGGAGGAAGACCAACTAAAGATACATTTCTAACTTAGAATTTAAAGAGCTGTGACTGAATGGATGTAAGGGAGGTGGAAAGAGACAATGAATGAAGCATATGAGTAGATAACAGGCACCATTCACTTCTTTGTGTCCCTAGTCCCCACACAACTATTTATATATTGCATATTTAATAAATTGATTGAAACAATAGGAAAATTCATACTTTGATCCTATAAAGGAATGAGAGGATAGAATGGACATTATACAAGTTATTTTTAAAAATTTTTCTTGCTGTTATGAGGCTAGGCCTCAAATCAATCTGATATATATAATTCTCAGTGGAAAATGTTAGGGTTTTTTTTTTTTAGGTATTCTTATTATGCTCCCATGAATTCAGATTTTTGTCTGATATACATTTGAAGTGACTGAATTTGTTATAGCAAGGTACTGAAAACATGATGGAAAGTATTAGTGCCTTTAAAAATTAATTTCTAAAATGTTTTGAGATTAGTTCTCTTTATTATCTTATCCACATGTGTTCAGTTAGAATTTGGTCACTGAATCATCAACTCTCCTGAAGATTCTGAGAATAAGATCAATTAAGTGGCCCCCTTTGATGTAGGAGAATTTCAGTCTGGCTTCTATGGCTTTAGTTGTGATAGACTTTATTGCTTTAGCATGCCATTTCCAGGAAAGAGCTTAGTTAGGATAAATATCTAGCTATTTGAATACCTAGTACAAATCAATTGACTGATTATATAAGAATCATCAAATTGCCAGTATTTTCTTCTCCAAACCATCAATTTACCTTTAAGATAATTAATATTTATTGATAATTACATAAGTGAATCAAACCATGTGACACACATTCATTTAAGTGAATATTTTCATATGTATTTATATTATACTGTTTTACAAAAGAGTTAAGGCAATGTATGAAAGGATAAAAATTAAATAAATAATTTGAACATTCTGGGATATAGAGGCTTCAAGCTGTTATAAAATATTAGAAAGCACAGGGATAGAAATTTTTAGTGTTTTCTGAGCAAGGAAAAGTAACTTTCAAGATACCTTTTGAATTTTTGATAGTGGATTATTGTCTTGGATCATGAAGAATAAAAATACGGCATGATATTTTACAAAATATTTTCTAAGAAAGAAAGAATTATCACTTTTAGTTATGGATTTTTTCATTAAAACATTAGAAAGTATCTTTTTAGAGTTTTCTAGAATTCCAATATAAAGTAACAAGTTCCAACACTATTCACTGCTACTCTGATTAGAGCGATTAGGGCCTAGAACTACCTTGTATGATTTAAATGACAGAAAATAGTAAAAAAAAAAAAAAAAAAGCAGAGATATTGAGGGAGAAATATCAATAAGACCATTTGATATAGTAAATAATCTGATTAATAAATGCAGGCCAATACTTGTTTATTATTGACTACAACAACAACTTAGAATTATATGGGGGTAATAGAACAGAGTTAGTGAGTTCAAGATTAAATATACCATTATTGTGAAGGTTGAATAGAAGCTGTACTAAGATATGTCCTTGCTTTACCCTGTGCTCATAGAACTTGAAATTCCTACCCTTATTTTATCTGGGGTGCCAGTGAGAACATGCTGAAACAGAACTGAGATGCCTATCAGTGATAGTTTAGGGCCATTTGGCCAGAGCTGATTTCTGGTGATAGAGTCAAAGGCTGTGACAAAATCTTCAAATACAACAGAGTAGTGTTTAATAGGGTTTCATGTGCCATGTAGAACATATAGCAGAGTTGCTTTATTATGTATAAAATTCTATGTGCATTGAGAGTAAGTCATGCTAAACTAAATTTAATGCTTTAACTATCCACGTCAAAGGACTTATAATAGTTTATCATTTGACTCTGATTAGGAGATTATTGCTAGATATAGTACTTCTGGTATTCTTCACAGTGATATTTATTTATTTGACAAGTATTTAATGGCTACTATATATTGCTCTGGATTAAGTACAGTTCTAGACACTGGAGATACAGCAGTAGAAAAATATTTAAAATGCACATTTCTTGGAGCTAATGTTCTAGTAAGAGACAAAACAAATTAAATAACAGTACAGTTTGTCTGTGTGATTGCTGAGGGCTGGAGGGTACTTGGCCATCTGGGCCTGCAATGGGATGTGAAGGCCTTGCTAATATTTTGACTAGAGACCTGAAGTCAGAGATGGAGAGAATCACATGGCTATGTAGGTAGAGGATCCTAAGTAAAAAGAAGACCAAACATTAGTGTCAGAGACATATGTATTGGTGTTGGAAAAACTGTGAAGAGTTCAGGCTGACTAGACTTGTAGTAGGGACATAACAGATCATTCAAACTTAGTAACTACCTTGAAATTTACTGTGATTAGAATGAGCATGGTGTATTGAAAATGGAGAAATGAAAACTGATTGGAAGTGTGATGATTAAGTGAATTCCTAAATAGAAGAGCCACTATCCAAAGTGATTAATGAGTCTGTGCAAAAGCTAAAGGAGATCTGAGTAGCCTAACCTAGCATGGAATGCTGCCCTCAGCTGCACCATTGCACAATTCCTTTGACTTGAGTGAATAATCATGACAATATTCATAATGGTTAATACTTTAATAATAGTTATTGCAAACCAAGAAAGTTCCAATTGTTTTATTTATATTTATTCATTTATTTCTAATAACAGCTTCATGAGTAAGAACTAATAATAATTGTCATTTCTCTGATATGGCTACTAAAACACTAAAAGGCAAAATAAAGTGCCATGGGTCACAAGGCCTGCATTATGGTAACACAGATACATCTACCCTCATAATAATCACATACACTCTCAATAGACAACACATATCTGCTCACCAAGTATTTAGTTGAAACAAAGGTTTGTGAGAAGCAGTATTCATATGGAAGATATTACTACATTGTAATAAAGACATACACAACAGTTGTGTATTGTACTATTCAGTTTTCTTATATGAAATGTATCCTATCTTCAGTCACAATGTAATGTTAAAATCCTCATATCAAATAATGAGTTTCATTGTGGCATTTTTATACATGGTTTTTAATTGATCCTTATTATTCAGTTTAGTCCATTATGCCTTGCTCATCTCCTACTGGTTTTTTTTTCTTTCTCCCAATATCCCTTTTGCTGTTTTCATGTCATATGTATCCAGTTTAAATTAAAAACATAGTTATTATACCTAAATGAATTTCATATACATATAAATGACTTTTAGCTTTTACTTAGGAAAAAAAAAACACTAAACTGGAACAATGTTGTAATGAAACTCAGTGACTTTGGGATACAAAGTTCTACTTGCATTTATTATCTCAACCATACACATACACACATACAAATCCTATATGGGTATTACCTACCTATTGCATTTTGTGGGGAGGGCAGGAGCAAAGGTAAACTATATGAATGGAGTATGTGAAGAATAATCTTGTGATTCTGTTGGAAAGTTGTCCCATTAAGTAGATGGACAGTGATGCATTTCTTACATTAGGGAATATTGATATAACTGAGCTGGTAAGGACTTAGCAGGAAGGAAAATTCTGTATCCATTTATGTATTATAGAGTAGGTCATAGAACATGATATGCAGTCCAGTGTCAATGACTTACAAATTTCCCTGATTTCAACAACAGATCTATTATTAGTCCTATTCTTGTGTCTTATGAATCCATCTCCAATTGATGGAGAAATCCTTCTTCAAACCTTTGCTATTTACATGGTTTTTCTTATGAAATTCTGAGGCTTCTAGCACATTACCTATTAGTAACTGATCAATCTCAGCGTTACCTTGTGCTAGAGGTCCTGGCAGACCTGTATGAGATCTGATATGGGTCATATATAGAGGATGTTCTCTTTTTCTGATGATTTCCTGCATTTGTATGAATAATGAAGTTAATTCTGTATTATCAGAATAAATTCAACAGTTTCAATATGTAAAACAACTCTCTCTGCATATTGAGAGTCAGTGACTATATTGAGAGGTTCTGTGAAGTCCATTAGTACCATAAGAATGGCATACAGTTCTGCCTTTTGTACAGAGATGTACGAGTTTGTGCCACTTTACTTAAGTCTCCTGATTTATATGCTGCTTTCCCTGATTTATTTGCATCAGTATAGAATTTGAGGACTCCAGAAATTGGTTTTTGTTTTACAACGTGAGGAAGGACCCATTCAGTCTTCTTTATGAATTCTATTCTCTTACTTTTGGGGTAGTGGTTGTTAATCTCTCCCAAAAAGTTACTGCAGGCTCTCTGCCAGTATTCATTATCTATCCATAGTGATGAAATTTCCTCATTAGTTAAAGGAACTACAATTTCTGCTGGGTACATTCCTGTCAACTGTCGAAGTTTTAATTTACCCTTTTGAATCAAGTCAGAGATCTTTTCTATATAAGTCTTTAATTTCTTATTTGGTTTACATGGCAGGAATATCCATTCAAATATAATATCTTCCCTCTGCATCAAAATACCTGTGGGCGAATGTCTGGAGGGCAATATGACAAGAATGCATTAAGTTCTGGATCCACAAGATCTACGTGTGCTTCCTGAATTGTCTTTTCTACTAGAGCTAATTCCTTCACAGCTTCGACTGATAATTCTCTTGGACTATTTAATTCTTTGTCCCCTTCTAGAGTATTAGCCAAATCTTGTAGTCCATTTTTGGGTATTCCCATGATACCCAGTAAGTTGGAAATGCTTCCTAATAACTTTTGAAAATCATTGAGTCTTCAATCGTTCTCTCCTTAGTTGTACCTTTTGGGGTCTAATTTTTTGTAGCTCTATCTCATATCCTAAGTAATTAATAGAATCTTCTCTTTTTTTACTTCTTCAAACATGCTTTCTAATGTATCTAACTTTGGATCAGCTAATATGATATCAATCATATAGTGATGGATTCAATTTATGGATCGTGGAAACATTACACGAATTATTTCCAATGGTTTTTGCACAAAGTATTGGCACAAAGTACAGCTGTTTAACAATCCCTGTGAGAGGATCTTCCATTGATATCTCTTGAATGGCTGAGAATTGTTATAATTAGGTACTGTGAAGGCAAATTTTTTTCTCTATCATTTTCTTGTAAGGGTATGGTAAAGAAAGAGTCTTTTAAGTCAATAACTATTATAGGCCATTCTTTGGGTAGCAGAGAGGGCAAGGACATCCCAGTCTGTAGGGAGCCCATTGCCAGAATTACTTCACTAATAGCTGTCATATCTGTCAGCATTCTCCAATTACCAGACTTTTTTTTAATAACAAATATAGGAGAATTCCAAGGGCTGGTTGATTCTTCAATGTGACAGATGCAGCCTTCTACACATTGATATCCAGTTATGCCAGCACCATTTGTTGAAGATGCTTTCTTTTTTCCATTGTACACTTTTGGCTTCTTTGTCAAAAATTATATGTTCATAGGTATGCAGGTTAATGTCAGGGCCTTCAATTCGATTCCATTTGTCCACATGTTGGTTTTTATGCCAATACCAAGCTGTTTTTATTCCTGTTGCTCTATAGTAGAGCTTGAAGTCAGGAAATGTGATGCCTCCAGAGGTTTTTATTGTACAGAATTCTTTTGGCTATTCTGGGTTTTTTGTTTTTCCATATGAAGTAGAGTATTATTCTTTCCAAGTCTGTGAAGAATTGTGTTGGCATTTTGATGGTGATTGCATTGAATCTGTAGATTGCTTTTGGTAAAATTGCCATTATTACAATGTTGGTCCTGCCTATCCATGAGTATGGGAGATCTTTTAATTTTCTAACACCTCCTTTAATATTTTTTCAGGGACTTAAATTTCTTGTCATATAGGTCCTTCACTTGATTGATTAGTGTTACCCCAAGGTATTTTATGTCATTTGTGGCTATTGTAAAGGGTGATGTATCTCTAATTGCCTTCTCAGCTTCTTTGTCCATTATATATAGGAGGGCTACTGATTTTTTTAGTTGATCTTGTATCCTGCTATGTTGCTGAAGGTGTTTATAAGCTTTATCAGTTCCTGGGTGGAATCTTTGGGGTCACTCAAGTATACTATCATGTCATCTGCAAATAGGGAAAGCTTGACTTCTTCCTTTCGAATCTCCTTAATCTCCTTTCTGTTGTCTTATTGCTCTGGCTAGAACTTCAAGTACTATATTGAATAAGTATGGGGAGAGCAGACAGCCTTGCCTCATTCCTGATTTTAGTGGAATTGCTTTGAGTTTCTCTCCATTTAATTTGATGTTGGCTGTTGGCTTGCTGTAAATTGCCTTTATTATGTTTAGGTATGTTCCCTGTATTCCTGTTAGCTCCAAGACTTTTAACATGAGGGGTGTTGGATTTTGTCAAATGCCTTTTCTGCATCTAGTGAGATGATCATGTGGGTTTTTTCTTTGAGTTTGTTCATATGGTGTATTACATTGATAGACTTTCTTATGTTGAACCACACTTGCATCCCTGGGATGAAGCCTAATGGTGGATAATTGTTTTGATGTTCTTGGAATCGGTTTGCCAGTATTTTATTGAGTATTTTTGCATTAATGTTCATGAGGGAGATCAGCCTGAAGTTCTCTTTCTTTGTTGTATCCTTATTTGGTTTAGGAATCAGTGTAACTATAGCCTCATAGAAGGAGTTTCATAATGTTCCTTCTGTTTATATTGTGTGGATCAATTTAGAGAGTATTGATATTAACACTTCTTTGAAGATCTGGTAGAATTCTGTGCTGAAACCATCTCGTCATGGCCTCTTTTTGGTTGGGAGACTTTTAGTGACTGTTTCTATTTCCTTAGGGGTTATTGGACTATTTAAATAGTTTATCTGGTCTTGATTTAACTTAGGTATGTGGTACCTATCCAGAAAATTGTCCATTTCTTTTAGGTTTTCCAGTTTTGTGGAGTAGAGGTTTTTGAAATATGACCTGATAATTCTCTGAATTTCCTCAATGTCTGTTGTTATGTCCCCCTTTTCATTTCTGATTTTGTTGATTTGGATTCTCTCTCTCTCTGTCTTTGGTTAGTTTGGATAAGGGCTTGTCTATCTTGTTGATTTTCTCCAAGAACCAACTCTTTGTTTCCTTAATTTTTTTGTATTGTTCTCTTAGTTTCTATTTTATTAATTTCACCTCTCACTTTGATAATTTCCTGGCTTACATCCATGGTCTCTTATTGTCTACATTACATCTGTCCAGGTCCTTCTGGCTTTCAAAGTCTTCATTGAGAAATCGGGTGTTATTCTGATGGGTTTGCCTTTATAGGTCACTTGGCCTTTTTCCTTTGCTGCTCTTAATATTCTTTCTTTATTCTGTATGCTTAGTTGTTTAATTACTATGTGGCAAGGGTACTTTTTGGGGATTCTAGTCTGTTTGATGTTCTATAGGCTTCTGGTATCTTCATAGGCATTTCCTTCTTTAAGTTGGGAAAGTTTTCTTCTATGATTTTGTTGAATATATTTTTTGTGCCTTTGAGTTGATATTCTTCTCCTTCTTCTATCCCTAGTATTTATTGGTTTGTTCTTTTCATGGTGTCCCAAATTTCTTGTACATTTTGGTTCATGACTTTGTTGGCATTAGTGTTTTCTTTGACTGATGAATCTACTTCTTCTACTGTATCTTCAATGCCAGAGATCCTCTTTTTCATCTCCTGCATTCTGTTGGTTATACTTGCATCTGAAATTCCTGATCGTTTACTCAGAATTTCTATTTCCAGCATTCCCTCTGTTTGTGTCTTCTTCATTTTTTCTCTTTCCCTTTTTATGTCTTGGACTGTTTCCTTTATTTGTTTTATTGCTTTTTTGTGATTTTCTTTCAATACTTTATTGTTTTCTTCCAGGACTTTATTATTTTATTTTAATTTGTTTGCCTTTCCTCTAGTTGTTTATAGAGTTCTTCCCATTTTTTTTTGTCTTTTCCTCTACATAAGCCTCTACCTTTTTCAAGATGTTATTCATTATGCTGTTTTCTTCTGCATCTTCTAATTTTTGATGTTCAGGTCTAGATGTTGGAGGCCTGCTAGGTTCTGGTGATGCTGTATTGCTCTTCATTTTGTTGTATGTACTTCTGCCTTGACATCTGCCCATCTCATTGTGGTTTGTTCTTGGTCTTATCAGCACACTTGGTTCAGACAGATTTGACAGATTCAGGAAGTTTCTCTCTCCTGTCCAGATGGGAGTTCTCTTGTCCAAATGGGAAGTCCGGGGCAGGATGTGAGCTCTTGTCCAGACAGGAAGTCCGAGGCAGGATGGGCGCTCTTGTACAGAAGCAAAGACCAGGGCAGGATGGGAGCTCTCTCTGGTCCAGAAGGGAAGTCCATGGCAGGATGGGGGCTCTTGTCCAGAAGGGAAGTATGGGGCAGGATTGGAACCCTCTCTCTCTGGTCCAGAAGGGAAGTCCGGGGCAGGATGGTAGCTGGGGGCCAGTCTCTAAGTCTCAGGAAGTGGCTGGGGTCTCACACAGATGGGCGTGGGGGCAGGGTATGGAGATTGCAGGGTCTGCTGGAGGTCTTGATGTAGGGAATCCTTCCCAGTGGGGCTAGAAGGGAATCTGCCTGGTGGCCAGAACCTGGGGTCAAGCTGCGCAGGTCTTCCCTGGAGTAGCTGGTGCCCAGGGATCACTTTTCTTAATTCTTTATCTGATAAAGCTTTTGTTATATCTGTGTTTAGCCTATGTAAAAAATCAGTGAAGTGTTTGTGCGGTCCCTGAAATATCTTTGTGTATACCTTAGTTGGTTTTCCAGGTTTTGGAATTTTTTCCCAAGCATTTAGAGCTGGTGTATGGCATAATGATATTGTATGCTCATCATAAGTGGCTTATTCCTGTCAGTGAAACATCCCTCACCAATTATTTGATCTTGGGAGATCACAAAACCTCTGAGTTTACCTTATTGTTCTAAATTTTTTGCCTCTTCCCTCAACCAGCTTTTCTGCTGTAACTGCTAGCTATATTCTAGAACAGCTGAAATTAACTGATGCCAGTCATCTGGAATAATTCTATGTGAGGTAGACCACAAATTTAACATCTGTTTTACATATGTGGAGTATATCCAATATGTAACTACTACTTCTTTTATACTTTTAAATTCCTTTGTTGAAATTGGTTGTAATATATATGTATTATATGGCTCAGGGTGTGATCTGCTGTGTTCTCATGGATGATAACAGGATAAGCGATTGTATGAGAGCCATTTGGAGATGTTACAACCTCTATAGTCTTGCCCTTCTTCTTATTAGGTCCCTTGTCATATTTATCGAGAGTTTATTCTAGGGCTTGCAAACAAGCACCTAGGGTCTGTTCTAGAGAGTGAACCTCCTCTCTTGCAAGGGACTCCAGATTTTTCATGGAATCATAGAAGTTTTTATGTTCCTCAGAAACACATGATTCCATGAACCTTATCATATCAATTAATGATAATCTTTCTTCCTTATATAGTGTCTGGAGAGTTAGTCTTCTGTCCATTAAATATTCACATTAATTATCAATAAGATCAATTTTCGGTACAAGCCTGTTTTGTAAATCCTGATCAGCAGATTCCAGGGAAAGACTCTTTTTCTGTAAGCCTTCACTGCTATCTTTTAAAGCAGATTCCATAAAGAGAATCTTTTTCTGTAAGCCTTCATTGCTATCTTTTAAAGCCTGCATCAGCTCCCAAAATGACTCATCTTTGTTCTTGTTATTAAACCAGTGTTTGAACATTGTGTGAATTATTACAATGAATGCCAAAATTGTAAAGGCCAGATATGCCTTAGGAAGGTCGTATATTTCCAGGAAGATGTCATTCATCATACAGGCAAAAAGGTTTTTAAATTATTGTGAGGTAATGTTGTCTGCCATATTACAAGAATTTCTCAAAATTTGTTAGTCAATTTTAAGGTCTAAAATTATCAAGTACTTTTACTTGAAGCAATATGCTTGTTTGCCTCGTTTACTTTTCGTGGTTTTGGGGGGTGTAGTAGCATTTTTTAGCCAGCAGGTGGTATTGGTACAGGTCCAAAGCAGGGCCTGCTGGAGACCTTGGCTGACTGCAGCTGAAGGCAGGAGTCAAGATGGCAGGACCTGGAATGGCACTCAGGGAGCAGTGGAATGCCTTACTCACAGCAGTTTTTTTGGTGTTTCGCTGGTCTTGGGGCTAAGCTAGGGAACTGAGAACAGACTAGCTGCTCCCTTTTTCAGGAATGGAACCGTGTAAGCCTTCCCTGGTTATATGGAATTTTGCAGCGGGTTTAGGTACCCACGAGCTGGGGAGGAGGCTGAGGGTGGGAGCCACCCAGGCCTTTGGAATTTGCCCCATGTGAGTGCCAGATACTGGTGAAATTATTAAGACCACACCACATAGTTAAAAGGAAGATTTATTTAGTGGGTAACTTACAAATTAAGGGATAGGTAGGTCTCGGGGTTTGGGGAAGTTGTATTGCAGTCAAGTGGTGTTCTCTGGAGCTCTACTCAGTCAACCTACACCACCCAGGGTCCAGGAACACAGAGCAAGCTGGCCCATCCTGATCTCACGATTCCAGAGTTCTCCCTTGGCCCCATCTTGTAGGCGTGACAGTTGTCAAAGCCTCAATCGGGGTTGGAACTTCCAGATTAAAGCTGGAATGGCTACCCACTACACCCCGAATTTAGGAAGAAAACAAATAATATTGTTCTGCTAATGGAACACAACAATAAAATGACCCCTAATGACATTCTACTATATCCATAAGTCAGTGTCTCTTGCTCAGCCATCATCAGAGAAAATTCTTCTTGCAATCGATTGGTACTAGCACAGAGACCTAAAGCTGGACAATGTGCAGAGAGTGAGATACTGTGGGACACTCAGTCCTAAATGGAATGTCTTCATAAAAAATCCTGTTGTGTGATATTTAGTTTGTGTTCTGACAAATATTATAGTGCTGTTGATATTGCTCTGTGTGCTGTGAATATGTTGCTCTGATTTGGTTGATAAATAAATTGCTGATTGGTCAGTATCCTGGCAGGAAGTATAGTATAGGCAGGACAAGCAATGAGGAAAATTCTGGGAACAGGAAGGCTGAGTCAGGAGATATTGCCAGCCTCTGCCACCATGAGAAGCAAGATGTAAGGATACTGGTAAGCCACGAGCCATGTGAAAAGGTATAGATTAATAGAAATGGGGTAATTTAAGATATACGAACTAGATAGCAAGAAGCCTGTCAGAGCCATACAGTTTATAAGTAATATAAGTCTCTGTGTGTTTAGTTGGGACTGTGTGGCTGCAGGAGCTGGGTGGACACAGAAAATTCTAGCTACAAATGGCGTCAAAACATGGGGCAAGAGTTTCCACCTAAAACCTGAGAAAGAAGATTCTAAAATGGAGCTACATACAGCTTCCTAGTTGTCTCTCTCAAGTTAGCAGCAGCCTGCTAGCTAGAGCTACTCTATGGCAGGCTCATGGCTTGGAGGCTTGACATACAGCCTAGCAGGAATGAGGCATCTGCAAGGAACACATTACACTGTGTGATGGATTTAGCCTTTGCTAATACAGATACACACAAAAAAAGAAAAGAAAAGAAAAAGAAAAAAGAAGGAGGTTTCTGGGCTACACACTGCTTTGATAGAAGCATAGACCCACTGCTTCTGAGAGTTGATGGTACACATGGCTTCCAGACCAAGAGCTGACAGTAAACATATTACCTGTTATGTTGGGAAACTGATGTGAGTGAAAAATGCTGCAGTTTAAAGCAACAGTTTCATAATAAGACAGATTCAGATGGGATAAATCTCTAAACAGTATACAATGTGTGTAAAATGTACATAGGCTTGACAGAAAACTAAGTAATATGTGCAGTTATATAAAGAAATAGATAATCAAAAAAATAAAGTCTTTAAAGAGAAAGTAAAGGTAATATAAACAATAAGCCATGTAAAGATGGATATCACTCAGAGAATCTGGATTGTGTTGTCTTTGAGATTTCCCTGAACACAAAGAGATCTACCTAGCTCTTCTACCAAGTGCTGGGATTAAAGGCATGTGCCACCAACAACCAGATTTTGATATGGCTCTAATAGCTCTAACCCCCGGGCAACTTTATTTATTAATATACAATTAAAATCACATTTCAGTATAAATAAAATACCACCATATTTCACCTTTCCAATTTTAATAAAAAGAAAAAAGCAAAAGGTTATAACTATCATGAGAAAAACTATATACAAAAGTACAATAGCTATATACAATATATACAAGTAACAAATACCTAAACAATGTCTAGTACATTTGTATTTGACAAATAAGCAAAAGTAATTCCATTATCTATCCTATTTGGTAAGTCCAAAATGTATCTAATTCACTTTCTATCCTAATTAATCTTCAACTGTAACTAACTAACTTTCAATTATAACTAACTAAACTTCAAATCGCTCAGAGACCCAAGAAGGAAATAATATTAGCTAAATAAAATAAAAACAGGAACTGCATGCAAGCAAGTTCCAAAAAATTCGTGAGTTGACAGAAACAGCCACCTGCCTGGACAGTCACCTGAGGCTTCTCCGCATTGTTGGACATCATCTTCAGCTTATAGGCATAGCATATATGACAGACTCATTTGTGAAGTAGGATGTACACAAGGTCAACAGTTCAACCTCACATTGGGTGAAAGCAGCCCATTTACCAGAAACACCTGAATATCACTAGTGTCATGTCATGATTCAGGATTTTAAATTCTGGAAATTTTTGATGGTTTTTGAATTCAGCTGTCC